>NW_015418638.1:0-1522 GCF_001527695.2 Protobothrops mucrosquamatus | reverse complement strand
TCAGTGGATTTCTCTTGGAGAATTCATTGAAAATAAACAATTCCACATACAAGATAAATTATGATAGAATTTCCCCAGCAAACAAGATATTACTTAAATGAATTTCCTACCCCTCAGCATAATGCAGCCACGGTACATTATTCCCACAATTTCAACAGACAAAAGTGAACTGAATTCCACATTAATTGCAAATCATATGTAGATATCCTTAATGTAAGCCAAAATGGAATTTGTTTACGCAGAGGACTGGACTAAAGGCAAATAATGTTTCTTTTGATGTGACTACATCTACTGGCTCAGATCCAAGATAGTATTTTATACACATTCAAGGTTTTCTATGCAAATGTTTATAGAGTTAAACCTCACTTTTCCTAATATATTAACTAAAAGTAACTGTAGTAGTCACTTTGAGTGTTCCAGAAACAAACAAAAAAACAAGATAAAGAATAATTCCCATAAAAAGCTGAGATATGCTGGAAACCAGACAGTTTATATGAGATGAAAATATTTCAAAACATGCAACTACAAAATTAAACAATAAGTCAAGCACAGGTAACAGAATACAGTATGACTTCAAAACATGTTGCCTCAGTCAAATGATTACATTTTAAAGTTACTATGCACTCATTAACAGCATATTTAGCACAGTGATCCAGTTTGCATATTATTGTTAAAGCTCAAATAGTTTATTTAGTTTTATTTAACAACAGCAGGCTGGACCTGCCCAATGTAAAAAGCATAAATTTTACTATCTAAATCACAAGGGCTGATTTCACACAGTAGGATAAACCCAAACAAAATAAATCATATTATGGCTAGTGCGATTTGTGAAATAGTCACAACGGGGGTGTTTTGACTTATTTCTTGATAAGGGGCTGCAGTGAATGATATGTGTAGTGAAGTCCATTTTTCGTTCACTTCTGTTTCTTAAAAAAAAATTCAGTAAGTAAGACTTGGCTTCTAGCATTGGATCACTATTTTCTTCAAATATCTGACTCTGGATATTATAGACACCTTTTAGTCATGGCTTGCATGACTGACATGAGAAGATGAATTTTTATCCAAGGAAGTATAACATTCATTGTCTTTTAACTTGTGACAATATTGTACTGTATAGCTTCAGTGGTGTTGCTTGAAATGGGCACATGTATTCTCAAATACAATTTAAGAGTAGTTCACAATTGCAAGCCTGTCATCCCAAAGTTGGAAGAGCCCAATTCTGCCTACGATGGGAGACTGGAGATTGAAAGTTTCGTATCTTGCTGAAATGGCAAAGATTTCGGCTTACCTGAAGAACCATTCGAATGAACAATTTTTATCAATATGGAGAAGATGGATTGTTTATATTCAAAAGAAACATAGAGTGGTAGAATATAATTTAGGTTTTTAGATTTTCTAAGTTTGTTTACTTCTATCTTTTCTTGTAGATTAAGATATTTTGTGGAGTTAGAGATATTAGTATTTGTTTACTTTTAAATGAATATTATCCTGGGATTAGGTTTGGGAAGTTCTGGGGGGGGGG
>NW_015418637.1:0-1522 GCF_001527695.2 Protobothrops mucrosquamatus | reverse complement strand
GACAGAGAAGGAGCGACTGTATCAAAATCATGTAGTTGGGTTCATATCTAAGATAGAACTCATAGTCTTCTGGTTCCTAGTCCAGGGTCTTTAACTGAACAGTCTTTCACTTTAGTACTTATCATAATAATCACAGCTGAGTAAAGGAAAGAAATGGACTAAGTTGGGGATATGGAGAAAAAATAAAAACAGGAATTGCCATCTTGTTCAAGACCCAATTCTTCCCTGCAGCTAAATTGTGCCCTTTCTACTTGGCATAAAGCTATAAAAACAATATATATATATATAACACAGAACCACCAACATGAAATGAGATCACAACTTCACTGATGCTGAGTGGGTAGGTGCCACCGAATTGGGCCTGACCTCTGGTCACTGTCCATAACATTCCAAGAACATTGTGATGATATGCATACTTTATCTACTGTCTTCCCCTTCTGCAATATACTTCAGTCTTGTCAGTTATAGTTTTTTAAAAAATTATTATTACCTTTTCATAAGGGGCTGCTCATACTACCAGCCCAAAGCGTGGTTTTGCTTGCTGATCATTGCCTCAAAGACTATCATATTGGTTCTCTCTGCAATCTAAGATATTCTTAGTTATTGTTCTTTCTCTCAGCTTTTTCTCAGCATCTAAATTTCAGAGCTGTACATTAAACTTGGAAAAAATGTTTAATCTGAATTTTAATTGGCATAGAAATATCTATATTCTTCATGATCATTGCCTTCTATTAGGGTTAGGGTTCTCCAGTCCATTTTCATGTTTATTCATCTACCATCTTTTTTCTTCACCATCAACTGTGAATTTACCAAGCATTCCAGTTGACCTTGCCTTTCTATTCTTTACACTTAACTCAGATATGTCGCTTTCTGTGCTTATTTTCTTAATAAGTTTCAAGGTTTTATCTTTTATACCACTTGAACAAAATGCTGTGGCCTGCAGATATACGGACCACTAAATACTTGTCTACACTCTTTCTATTCTGAACACCTTTCCTCAAATCTACATTCTTTGCTAGAGTTTCATATCCATTGTAAAATTTATTCAAAAGAATAATTGAGTATTTGACACATCCATTAGCTTTAATAAACTCTACATTCTAGCAAGATATCCTCATAATCAAAGGTTTGGTGCAGTAAAGCAAACTGCTTTCTCCATTATCTCCATTATCTGATCTCATCTGCCACTGCCTTTTCTGAAGCATTCCCATTTCTTTGTTCACATATGGCTTTATTGTTTTTTTGTAAGATCTTAAGCAAGACAAGGAAGGATAGGCTTCCAGTAATTGGGGGAGTATGCCTTCTAACTATTGCTCAAATCCAGTTTCCAAAAATTCTAGATAGCATGGTAGGAGTGTTAGGAGCTGTAGTTTTACAACCTCTGGAAGACCTCATCTCCAGGCTTATGTAACCATTAACAGGGATTCCATTTACACATAGCATTATTAGTACCACACTACTGAGAATTTTGATGATGAGCAGATATGCTAGAAATGTTCTGCCAAATGAAATGACGCTCAGA
>NW_015418636.1:0-1522 GCF_001527695.2 Protobothrops mucrosquamatus | reverse complement strand
TTCAAGATTGCACATTTTTCTCTCCTTAGCTAAGCCCATTTTTTTTCTTTTGGTATGTGAGAATTTGCTTTTTCAGCCACTACACAACAGAAGATGGATTCTGGAAAGCCTTGGATGCGCTTGAAGTATTAAGTAAATTAACAATTTATCTGGGAAAGGGAGTATATAAGCCATATGTTTTCTAGAATCAATATTTTTTTATTGAAATCCATCTCTGACTGTTTGATCTCTTCTTTTCTGCCATATCAGATACACCAAAGGTTTGTATTTGTTTCTGAATCCTATAAAAAGACTTTCCCACCCACCCCGTCACAGGCTCTGTTAACTAGGCCCAGTTTGGTGGGATCAAGGCACATAGGAGCCAGCAACAACACAGGTTCCTAGACGACACACACACACTCACTATTACTACTCACTCTTCTCCACAGCTACTCCCACCTGTCTTACTCCTTGTGAGGACTGCTAGAGAAAAACATCCCTTTCTAGGAGCTTCAGGCTGCTTTACTTCCACACACAAATACACACCTTCTTTCCCCACACCCTCAGTTGTTTCACAGCACAGCTATTCCAGGCAACTCTACTGTGCTGTCCCCGGGGAGAGGCCTTGGAGAAATGGGACAGAAATAGCACAGGTGGTGTCAACTTTCTGGGCAGATTGCTCCTTCACACACACAGCCCTTAATGGAGGCTTTTTGGTTTGCCTGAATTGCTGGGTGTTTCCTGTTTTCGGGGGGGGGGGCAAAGAAGCCCCTTTGCAAAGGGAAAAACGCCTCTTTCAAATTCAGGGCTCAAGTTCTTACCAGCTCCAGGCCAAAGTCGGGGTGTCTGAGTTGGGAGGCAGCAGCAGTACCTGAATAAAGAATCTCTTAGCAGACGATGCAGAGTTACAAAAGGGGCTGCCTGCAGTCCCTAAAATGGCGGACGGCTGCTACAGTCTACTCAAAATGGCGGTTGGCTGACTGCCAATGGGATCCAACTCAATGTGGCAGATGGTTTCTCCTCCCCCCTCTGAAGTTGGCAAACTGCCAGTCTCTCAATGCCTCCAGGAGTGTCCCAGAGTCACACATGCATTTGCAGCCTGTTTTCAGGGGTTCCTGAAAGGATTGTGCAGCTTCTGCAGCTTCTTGGCTTGAGGAAGGAGAAAGCCATCCGGCATGCTGAGTCCTGTCCTGTTCCCATTGTTCTCTATTTACGTTGCCTCCAAAAGGAAAATTCAGAAAAAAGAAAAATGTAATCTTAAAATCAACTACACCCCTTATTAATCAGCAGTGATCTTTGGAAAGTGGAAGGAAGGTGGCAGCAGATAAATATGGGGCTGGAGAGAATATCCTTCCTGGCTATCAAAGCAATGCTAGTTCTTTGTTAATCACCTCCCAAGTAATAAAATTGTATGTTTGTTTCAACACAGTTGAATAAAAATAACACTACCGCCTCAACTTTTTACTTTTGCAAACTAAATATGCATGGCTATTTTTATAACAAGAAATAAAAAAAAAAACCAAAGAGAAAGTTTCATTTTTTT
>NW_015418635.1:0-1522 GCF_001527695.2 Protobothrops mucrosquamatus | reverse complement strand
GGTCCAAGCGCAGCGCAGCCACGAGGCGGCCGACGGCGGGGGGGGGGAGGCTGGGGAGGGGGCTGGCTGGGGAGGGGGCGGGGAGAGAGGAGGAGGAGGAGGAGGGGAGGAGGAGGAGGAGGAAGGCCGGCCCCCATCAGACGCGCCCCTTTCCCGCGTCCCCGAGACACGTGTCGGCCCGGCGCACAGCAGCTGGCACGCTCCCCCAGGCTTGGGGAAGGGCGCCCCGGCCAGGTTCCCGTGAGGTCCGCCAGTCGAGTCTGGCCGGGGCTGTACCTGCGCCAGGAATCTCCCAGCCAGGTGGGAGACGCGGTTGGATGGGCGCAAGCTGCGCTGAACTTTGGGAAGACCAGCCCCGTGTCGAGGTGGGGCGGGGGGTCTTCGTAGGTTCAGGTCCTGCGCCCATCCCGCTGGGCGGTTGTGTGGATGCGGCCCCATGGGCTGAGTTTTAATTCAGCGGCCAGGTGTAAGGCCCTTATCCAACCAGTGGGCGAGTCCCCTCCTTTATAGGAAGGTGGTCCTGGGTTCAAATTCCAACAGGTCCCCTTGAAAACGGACGCCTTTGCCGAAGGCCCCTCTTTTCTTTCCCAGGCTTGTCGATTCAAGGGACATGCCAGCCTTCTTGCTATCCAGACAGCCGTATGGTTCATTTAACAATGGTTTGCTTAACAAGTGTGGGGAAAAAAGGTCGCTAAATGGGGCATCTTTGGGATAACTACCGGTATGACCTGGAAGACGGAGAATCTCTTTAGACACAGATTTGAACCCAATTTGGGTTCACCAGATTTGAAATTGTATTTTGATGTGGGTTGTTAAAAGCGTGGATGACCCTTCCAGAATACAAGAGGGCTACTTGATTTGGAAGGTCACGAATGAAGGTTTGGATGGCACGGTTATTTTGTGGTATGATAAAGTTAATTGTTGATTTCGACAATCATTTTATTCGATGTGCCCTATGAAGAGTTTGGAATAAATAGAAAACAAAGTTTTGGGTTGGTTTTTTTTTACGAAGTTGCCTCTTTTGGGTGTCCCCCCAAGAGTCTTTCTTAAAGAAAAGAAATGGCAGTGAAGCCGGCCTGGTGGATGTATAATAAAATATATATTTTTTTAATTTTGATGACCCTACCCTGAAGTCTAAAGAAGAGACAGAATTAAAAGGTCACGTCTGCCACCGGTTTACATACCTACAAATGTAAGAAAGATTCAAGCTAGATAATAAAAAAAAAGAGTCATGGGTTTGATTTTGTCCCCTGGACATTACATTTATTTTCATTCCTTCTCCCTCTTCAGATTTTACTGGCAAAGACAGTAGATTTCTTTCTTTACAATGCTGCTTTTGCTCAACTTAACTGTGATTTCACGGATCAACGATACGGCAGACCAATAGTCCTCAACCTAAACGAATGATTGTTAAGTGGGGGACTAGCTGTGCAAAGAGGGGTCTTCCTCAAGGCTGCTGGGATCCCGCTGGGAGAAACCCTACCCTAGAGGGATCTGAGTGGGTCCTTTCTCCCCCCCCCCC
>NW_015418634.1:0-1522 GCF_001527695.2 Protobothrops mucrosquamatus | reverse complement strand
GGGGGGGACATGTTTTCACACTTGTAAGATTCTTTTTACTATAACCTTACAATTAAGGTTGTATTAGTATTTGTGTTTTGGGTTTCCTTGTTTGCAATAGGTCAAACGTTGGCAAGAAGGCCATGGATTTATGCGCCTATTACTAAAATTGTGATGCCTCCAAAGACAGCAAATGCAGATTCCACGTGGTCTAAGGGAACACATCTTCCTTGTTGATATCCCTAGGACAGGGGTCCTCAAACTTGGCTACTTTAAGATTTGTGGACTTCAACTCCCAAAATTCCCCTCAAACTTGGCCACTTTAAGACTTGTGGACTTCAACTCCCAAAATTCCCCTCAAACTTGGCCACTTTAAGACTTGTGGACTTCAACTTCAAAAATTCCCCTCAAACTTGGCCACTTTAAGACTTGTGGACTTCAGCTCCCAAAATTCCCCTCAAACTTGGCCACTTTAAGACTTGTGGACTTCAACTCCCAAAATTCCCCTCAAACTTGGCCACTTTAAGGCTTGTGGACTTCAGCTCCCAGAATTCCCCTCAAACTTGGCCACTTTAAGACTTGTGGACTTCAACTCTCAGAATTCCCCAGCCAGCCATGGCTGGCTGGGGAATTCTGGGAGTTGAAGTCCACAAGTCTTAAAGTGGCCAAGTTTGAGGACCCCTGTCCTAGGAGATGTTTCGTCAGGGGTAACCATCATGTTATGCTCCTCCTGCGAGATTCAGACACGGCACATAATTCCGCCGAGAAACACAGCACAATTGAATGGAAACCTGGCTGGGGAATTCTGGGAGTTGAAGTCCAGACCTCTTAAAGCTGCCAGGGTTGTGAAATCCTGGGACAGACCGTGATAAAAATACAGGTCTTGAAGGGACTTCCACAAGCAGAGTCCGCTAGGTGGCAGACGAGACCAGTCAACGGAAGTGAGACAAAATGAGGATTTTCAAGGACTCCGTCATGGTGAGATTGGGTGCTGGCATTAGTTTGGGCGGAAGCCGTCCCTTCAAACGCTGGACTCCACAGCCTGTATCTCTATGTGTGCACCAAAACATACAGGTAGTCCTCGACTTACGAGCATCATTGAGTCCAAAATTTCTGTTGTTAAGTGAGTTTTGCCCCCATTTTACAACCTTGTCACAATTGTTAAGTGAATCACTCCACCTGTTACACTGAACTTAAAGCTCCTTCAATCAAGGAGAATATTTGTAGTTGAGGGATGAACTGTGGGGTCCTGGGTGCTGTCTGAGCTTGGTTGTTTTCTTGCAGACATTTCATGACCCAGCTAGGTAACATCATCAGTGCTAGAAGGGAGTAAGGTTTGTGGGAGGAGGAAGAAGAGGAGGGGGGAGATTGTGGGGTCTTTGGTGCTCTCTGAGCTTGGTTATTTTCTTGCAGAGATTTCATGACCCAAACTAGGTGCTAGTCTTCACATTTGAAGCTCCTTCAAATTTGGCGATCTTGGAACTGCACCCCTAAAGCAGCTTTGCACAATTCTACATAAAGCACAAACAGATTTGTTGGGTCT
>NW_015418633.1:0-1522 GCF_001527695.2 Protobothrops mucrosquamatus | reverse complement strand
ATGCCCAAGAAGATAAGTCAGATGCCTTATGTCATCTACTCATTGTCACATCAGACATGTAAATGCCATTTTGAAGATTTGCCTAAATGTTTTTTGGCACATTTGCCTAAAAGCCAGGCAAAGCAGGAACTAACTTTGGGCATCCCATCCGGATTCTTTGTCATCGTTTCTCTGATAGGAAAATATGTTCCAAACTAAATGAAATACTTCCGATTTCTTCGGATGAATATGGGATGATTTAGCCCAGGTGTGTCCAACCTGCAGCCCTGGACAGCTAGTAATGTGTCCCCACAAGATCGTAAACCTTTAACATTATTAGGTGCATTTACTTACATTAACTATATCACTGAGGCTGGTTGTAGGACAATGTGTCTGTTGATGGACTTGCTTGTGGAGTGCCAAGCTTCAATGAACTCACGAGCGTGGCGGGTGGTAGCGTGGCCGATGATTTTAGTGTTGCCCCAATCGAACTGGTGTTGTTTGTTGTCAGTGTGGGTAGAGACTACAACCAGCTTACAAACCTCTCAGAATCCAAATAGCCAAAAAGAGATGGCACCGATCCTTAACCAACCCACGCAGGTCCCCCCACCAGCAGTTCACCTCCCAATGACCCTAATCGGATGTAACATCCCCATCACAAGATCCATCACAAGATCCTCATGTGACACAATTGACACATGTCAGTGTCACTGACATCCCCTAAACCAGGGGTCCCCAACCCCTGGTCTGTGGACCGGTACTGGGCTGCGGCATGCCAGCAACTGGTCCGCACAAACAAGGAAAGCTCCATCCGTGGGATGCAGGCAGCACACAAAACCACACACTTTCTGGTCCATGGAAAAACCTTTCTCCACGGAACCGGTCCCTGGTGCCCAAAAGGTTGGGGACCTCTGTCTTACATTGCCTCATTAGGGAAGTCTATGCTTAGAAGTCAAAGTCAATCAATGGGACACTTCCAGATCACCTTTTCTAATCCCCACTTACTCAAAAGAACTGAAGACATTGTTTTTGCTTCTGTTGACCTCAAAATAGAGAAAACAAGAAGCAGAAATCCCTACTTTGAACTGCTGAGTGCCTTATAGCAGGGGTCCCCAACCCCCGGTCCATGGACCGGTACCAGGCCACAGCATGCCAGCAACCGGTCCGCACAAACAAGGAAAGCCTCATCCGTGGGATGCAGGCAGCACACAAAAGCACACACTCTCTGGTCCGTGGAAAAACCTTTCTCCACGGAACCGGTCCCTGGTGCCCAAAAGGTTGGGGACCTCTGCCCTAAACTCTGCTGAAGAGTCTACCCAGCCTGCTAACAAAATATTCAGAAACCAACCCACAAACTCGGAGAACGAATCTCCACTCTCATCCTACACCCGAGCCACAGATATTCACCATTATTGCAAACTACAGTAGTGGCCAAAATTGTGGAAATGTGACTTATGATCAGTTTTCACACTGATGACCGTTGCAGCCATCCCCGCGGTCACGTGATCAAAATTGCCACTTGGCAACTGACTCATATTTATGA
>NW_015418632.1:10359-11881 GCF_001527695.2 Protobothrops mucrosquamatus | reverse complement strand
CTTTTTGTCTGGTTCTAATCAAAAGCCTGAAGGAGGACAATAACACTGCATACTTTTTACTTTTCTGTCCAACTTCCTATTCTCTACTTCCACCTCTCTGTAGTTTCAGCTGCCGCCAACCTAACTTCTGCCAACTTCTTTACCAGCAACTGGACTTTGACATTTTGATGCTTTGATGCTTCTGTCATTATCTCAGAATCAGTTGGTCATTACTTTCACTCAACATCAGGTCTGGATCATTCTTCCTTCTTCTTGTTTTCTCTTTTTCTTTTCCTCCTCCACTGACCATCCTCTTGTATGTCCCTTCTTCTCCCTAACTCTAAATAATCTTATTCCATTGAGCTCTTCTGCATATTCTTCTCCTCTCTTCCCGTCATAATCTTCGAAGATGAAAGCAGGTGAACTAACAGAGGTAGGAAAAGCACTTGGTCGTCATGTCATGCAAACTGGATCAGTGTTTTTAACGGTAGGACTGATTCATAGGGAATAGGAATTAATTGGGACTGATTGATTGTGGGTAGGGGTTTCTTGGTTTTTATTTTGTTGCTGTATGCCACCCAGAGTCACCATGTGTGAGTCCAGACAGCCATACATATCTACTTAATAATAAACAGGGAACATATAATGATGTAAAAAGAGTATTCTAGAGTTGGAAAAACATAAATAAAATTATTTGAATGTTTACATAATATTACATAATGAATGATTATCACAGTTAAGATCTTTCCCCCAAAGTGAATAAGGAGGATGCGAACCAAGCATCTAAAATTGTGTATGGCATAGAGCAGTGTTTCCTAAGGTGTTGTCCTAGGATCCCTGGTATCCCAAGACCCTCTGAGATCAAAAATGTTGCCAGCCTTGGCTGAAAAATAATCTAAAATTAAAATCCATTAAACAATAGTGAAAAGCAGTAGTAGCAGCAAAAGTGTCAAATTTAATTTTTAATATGGTACACATCAATCATAACATACTAAGAAAAGGTATGTTATTTAGGCTCCTCCATAATTTTAAAAAGTCGAAAGAGGTCCTGGGAGAAAAAAAGTAAAAAAACACACAAAAACATAGAGAACGGGAAGAGGAAAAAAATCTCTTGTTTCTCTTCTGCAATATGAGTCCAGAATCTTCTAATGAATCTATTGAGGAATTCTAAACATAATAGATACCAACCATTCTTAATACAATAAACAGTTTACCATTGGAATTTCTCATCAGAAAACCTAGAGGTGGCTACCAGTTTGTATGGATTTTTAAAAGATAATGGACAAATTGCTAAAAATAAATAAAAATAAAAATAAAAAATGCTAGTCATAATCAATAGACTAGAATATATATATATATATATATATATATATATATATATATATATATATATATATATATATATATATATATATATATATATATATATATATATATATAT
Organism: Protobothrops mucrosquamatus; assembly: GCF_001527695.2. Taxonomy (NCBI): domain Eukaryota; kingdom Metazoa; phylum Chordata; class Lepidosauria; order Squamata; family Viperidae; genus Protobothrops; species Protobothrops mucrosquamatus. The sequence continues at coordinate 10,461 of NW_015418632.1, read as the reverse complement.
ATATGTTTTCTGAGGTTTTCGCGGGTGTTTGTATGTAGGTCTTTAGTTATTCGGGTTTTCTCCCGCGTAGAATTAAAAGTACCTTGGCGACGTTTCGACGAA
>NW_015418632.1:0-1509 GCF_001527695.2 Protobothrops mucrosquamatus | reverse complement strand
ACCTTTTCCACTCCCTTATTGTAAGGTCATGGTTCACATCTTCCAATCAACTTGGAAGATGTGATTTACTTCCGGTTTCTTTCTCCCGGGCTATCCCTATGCTCCTCCCTCTTTCCCAGTTGCTGGTTTAACTATATATATACCAGACAGTTCTGCACATTGTCAAAGCAAGAATATACAGTATTTGCAGCGTTGACACCTAACCTCAAATCAAGGGCATTTTATTTATTTTTTGAGTGCAGAAAGTACAGTAAAGGTACAACTTTTCTTAGAATTGCCAACATGTGCTACATCTGTGTCCACATATACTCCAACTCATATCCCCTTCAGATTTTGATCTTTGCACAATCCTACTGTGTTTTTAAATTCCAGTTATCTGAGACTGATACAATATTCAAAATGGAGGCGATAGCTGAAAATATTTGGACTAATTTATTGGGATATTTTAAATATGAAAATTATAAGATAAACTTTCCCTGGAACTGAACTGAACTTTAAATGGAGAGTCCCGTATTGTTTTCTTAACAACAATTACAGATATAAATCGCCACTTCTTTTTTCCAGGACTTTGGAAGGGGGAGGGGGAGCAGGGGGATAACTTCCCCTATTCTACAGTTTAGTCTCTCATTTAAGGACTGGCCACATCTAACTTGGGTTAACTTTTTGAAATTCAGTCAAAGTGTGTTAATCAATTTGAACTAAATGCGATAATACTTGTTCCTTTTATGTCCTTCCTACATTAAGTGCCATTAATTTTAGCCTTAAGATAATGTAGTTTTCTTTTTTCTAACATAACAGAGGAGAAACCCAAGGAAAATACAGGAAGTCCTCAACTTAACAGCCATTCATTTAATGATCGTTTGAATTTACAACGGCACTGAAAAAAGTGACTTATGACCGTTTTTCACACTTACAACCATTGCAGCATCCCCATCGTTTGAATTAAAATTTGAGCACGTGGCAACTGTCATGTTTTTATGATGGTTGCTGTGTCCCAGGGTCATGTGATCACCTTTTGCAACCTTCTGACGAACAAGGTCAATGGGGAAGCCAGATTTGGTTAACAACTGTGTTATTCATTTAACAGCTGCATTGATTCACTTAAGAACTACAGCAAGAATGGTCATAAAATGGGGCAAAACTCATTTAACAACTGTCTTGCTTAGCAACAGAAATTTTGGGCTCAATTGTGGTCGTAAGTCGAGGACTACCTATAATAAAAGTCAAGGCTGAAACAAACAATTAGATTTTGTTGACATGTTGGGCAATTAACTTTGTCAAATGAAGGGGAATATACATGTCTCAGGAGACCGAGACCGCCTTCTGCCACAGATTCCCTCCCATAGACCGGTACGCTCCCACAGAGTGGGTCTCCTCAGGGTGCCGTCGGCCAGGCAATGTCGGCTGGCGACCCCCAGGGGGAGGGCCTTCTCTGTGGGTGCCCCTGCCCTCTGGAACGAACTACCCCCCGAGATCCGGATTATTCCGGATCTCCTTACTTTCCGCCGC
>NW_015418631.1:0-1522 GCF_001527695.2 Protobothrops mucrosquamatus | reverse complement strand
TAGGTAGCAACTCCTTCTGTGCAACAAGAGAAAATTAGAAAGTGAATCAGAGGGATGAAAAAGTCCTTACCTTAATGGGTTTGCTGATAAATGACAGTTAGAACAATCAACAGTGGAACAACCTACCTCCAGAAGCGGTGAATGCTCCAACACTAGAAGTTTTTAAGAAGAGACTGGACAGCCATTTGTCTGAAATGGTATAGGGTTTCCTGCCTGAGCAGGGGGGTGGACTAGTTGACCTCCAAGGTCCCTTCCAACTTTATTATTATTATTGTTATTGTTATTGTTGTTGTTGTTGTTGTTGTTGTTATATCAGGTTTCCAGGATTCTGTAACCTTTTCTTTAAAAAATAAAATAAAAATTTGAGATTTAGGTTTTTGATTGTGATCAGCTGTTAGGGCCCTCACCCTGAATTTCTCCCAATGCTTTATGAAGCAACAGCTCTGTTGCACTACTTGTGTATCCTCCACAACTTCCTCCCTTGTGTCTTCTGTGTTTTGCAATCACCAGAGGAAGCTAACAGGAGGTTATAAGATGATGTGGAAATCTCACTGGGGCAAATCAACTCAATATTAAGCCATTAAAGCCAAGATTTAGAATTACATTTGCTGTACCAGTGGACACAATACTGAATATATGTGATCTGTCATATCGTATCTTCTAATCTTTGGAGAAAGAGCTAACACCCAAGTTGGAAGAGTTATGAATTATTCTTTAATCAACTTTAGGAATGGCCTCCGAACTCTTTCCTTGTCTTCACTAGACGCTCCAATGTTTACTGACAGAAGATTTGAGAAAATAAAGCCAACAGTTCTGGAGAACATCAGGTTGGGGAAGGATGGCTTATTGAATAAGGTGCTTGAGCACAGATTTGCTATACAACTTCAAAAATTCATGGATGAGATGTTTTGTGTTTTGACTCCTACTGATGCTAACCAACAGGAATAATGGCAGAAGATTGGGGAAGCTATGATTCAAAACATGGAATAGCCTAGCTTGCTTATCCCTATCAGAGTAACTGTTTGTGTGTCCATTTAGGAATTTGATTTTGTACCCTAGTGATTTCTCTAAATGTGGCCCCTAGAGAATTCCAAATGATGATGCCAGGTTGTGGGTTTTGATGTAAATTAAATGTTTGTCATGGCACTTTCCATTTTTTCATAGAATCCAACCTCTGGCGTGCTACTCAAAGATCAAATGTGGCCCTTTACTCAGGGAAAGTTAGGCACCCCTGGGATAGTGGAAAATTACTACATAACCCACAGGGCTCATTCTGTGGGATTTTGCTGGCTAATTTGTCTCCCACGAGATTTAAATACCTGGAGATAGTCCAGACGTTTGCAAGGACATGCCTTTGGTATGCTAATTATCCTTTTCCATCTGATTCAGGTGAGGCAATCAAAGGGTATATTGGCAGCTGGAAGCAATCTTTATAAAATAGAGGCAATTAGAGAATAACTCCTCTGCAGAGAGAGAGAGAGAGAGAGAGAGAGAGAGAGAGAGAGAGAGAGAGAGAGAGAGA
>NW_015418630.1:0-1523 GCF_001527695.2 Protobothrops mucrosquamatus | reverse complement strand
TGATCAGAAAGGGGAGGGGAGAGATGACAGACGGAAGCCAGAGAAAACTGAGTCAGTTCAGAGACATTGTGATAGAAGCCAGTTGCAAATAGAGCTGGTGAACAAAGAAAAGATTCTGAGATTAAGATAGAAATACAAAATTCTTTTCTGCTTTCCTCTTCAATTACTTGAGAAGGCAAAATTTCCTGACCTTATAGTTGCTTGAAATTGGGGTGAAGTGATAGGAGTTGGAAGATATTTGGAAGAAATATACTGTCAAGACCATTTCTTCTTCTAAATGAAAACTAACGCTATAAATGTAGAAGAAAATGTTGAAAAGAGGGATTTGTTTTGGAAATAGAGCTGAAATTAAAGTGCATTACTGAGCAACTTTAAGGGGGGCTGAAAATGGGACAGCCATCTCTTCAGTAGTATTTCTAAAAAGAGAAGGAAGGGATATGTCAGACGTTCAGATCTGGAGAATCAATATTTTTTCAAAGCTCTACTCCAGGGTGTTTAATAGTCTTGCTTAGCCACTGATGGTATTATTTTTGCTTAAAATCAAGTACAAGGTGGTATCTTCATTGTGATCATTAATTCTGAAAAAATTACCAAATATAATGATTTGGATTTAAAGCTCAAAAGGTTTCCAAATGTTTGGGGGGATACTTTTACTAATTACATGATATTCCTTAAACAAAATATTCCTTTTTCCAGGATGACATGGCTATCCTATGAGAGAAGATATGTTTGGTTTAAACAGTGGAAGTTAACTCTTTTTGCCTTCAAATACAAAGTGTTGCACAGTCCTAAGAAACACTGTGCTATTTGTTTCTGGGACATTATTCCCTCCTCTCCCTCCCCCCCGGGATGTTCCATTTCTTCTGCACAACAGGCCAATCCAAGCATTCTGGAATGGTCCATGCATTTAAATGTTATCTTGCATAGTCAGACTGTCCAGAATACTATAAGTTACTTCCTGTTCCAAAATATATATATCTACAAATGTTATGAATCACCCCCCATATGCTTGGATCAACCCATTCTGAAGGAGAAAATGGAACATTCAGGAAATGAATTTCTCCATTTTACATATTCTTAATAAATACAAAATGCATAAGCAAAGCCTCCCCAAAGATTTGTCTCTTTTTGCTCATCTTTTTGAACAAAAGGCTAAGAAGAAGCTGCTAGTTTAAGCTGGAGTTTGGAAATAGGATTATCTGCATCATAAACTAGGCAAATTATTGGTGATTCATAGCATTCTTGCTCCCTTATATCTTGTAGACCCATGGATGGGGTGCAACTCCCAGCTGAGTGAATAAACTTGTTTAGAAAAAAAAATTGGATTTTTGAGGGAGGCAGGACACAAATCTATAAATACCACCCCTGCTTTCATCTTCTGTTCATACTGGGCAATAAAAACTTTTTATTTCCTAGTTCCTGCCACTGCAAACTATTATTGACTTCATATGCTGCCAATTAGACATGATGGAGTGTGTATCTGTATGTAACTACGTGTATATCTCATCTCAGAAGGACAGACA
>NW_015418629.1:0-1523 GCF_001527695.2 Protobothrops mucrosquamatus | reverse complement strand
GCGGGTCTGACCTAGGGTGAATTTTAAATAGGGACAATTTTAATGATTTTAATAAGACACAGCGATAAATATTTGGTTTTTAATTGGCTTTTATAGGGGATAATGTTTTACATTGTTTTAACATGCTGTGAGCCGCCCTGAGTCCCATGGGGAGAAGGGCGGCATATAAGTTAATGAAAATAAATAAATAAATAAATAAATTTCTAAGGCCAATTTTAGATTTTTATTTCAACACAGGTAACTAAAGGGAATAAGTTGTCACGAAGCCCGATACCAACTTTCTTATGAAAATATAAATAAAAATGAAAAAAAGGGCCTCAGAGTACATTATGTACTTTATCTATTAAATTACAGCTCAAATGTACATATTTTAGACACTTATTTTTGCTTGTTCTTAACATTTTAATGAAACTGGATTATTTAAAAGTATATTCTACTCTAGGGGTCCCCAATCCCTGGGCTGTGACCTACCACCGGGCCTTGGTCCGTTCGGAACCAGGCTGTATGAGCAGCGGATACTCATGCCTGAAGCTCCATTTGTGTGAGTGGTGGGCACACACACCCGTTTGGGCAAACGGAGCTATGCGCACTCACACCTGCCACTCACACAGAACCATCCCCTCCCTCCTGGGCCACCAAGCCAGAAAGGTTGGGGACCGCTGTTCTATTCCACAAAATATAACATGCCTATAATTATGATGGAATTAGAACCACAACCTTTAATTAGTTTTCATGGTTTCTATGTAAAATAGCTAGCAGGAAAACTGATGTTGGGAAGCAATTATTCACTAAGGACCGTGGGTATCTATCTATTCAGCTGCTGTGGTGTTTCAGAATATGCTAGTTCTTAACTTTTCTATTTTCCTCTGCTGTGTGCTGCATCGCAGAAACATACATCGCGGAACAACAGACAGGACCATTTGTTTTACTGGCAAACCTATTTGGCTGATCAATGTTATTTTGGTTACTTATATCAATTGGTTTTTTTTCCATTGATAAAATAGAGCAGTATATTGGTGGAAGAATAATGGAACAATGGAACGTATTATTTTGTATTGTCCCTCTGGATTGCCAGATACAATAAAATACAATACTCCAGATTGTATTGTCCTTCCATTCCTTACTCAACGTCCTGGTCTTTTAAGTTGTTTTATCTTAAGTTATTATCACATCAATCTTATTTTACTTCTTGACCACAGTTATAAATAGTTTTTAAATACTGTTCTATAGTTTGCACAGTACTACAGTATTTCTTCTAACCTTTTAAAATATTTTAAAGGTTTAGAGATTTCCCTGTCCAATAGTGACCAACTCAAGGGGGCTTTGTTCATCTCTGATTCTCAGCCGAGGAAGCCTGCACTGTTTGAGATGTTTCTATCATCATGTAGCCAGAATGAAAATATGGAACGCAGTAACTTTACCACCGAAGTGGTACCTATTTGTCTATTTGCATTTGCATGCTTTGGAACTGTTAGGTTGGCAGGAACTGGAACAAGTAACGGAAACTCACCTTGCTGCTTGGT
>NW_015418628.1:0-1523 GCF_001527695.2 Protobothrops mucrosquamatus | reverse complement strand
TATTCTTTAAGACTGAATAGCTTCAATCAAAATGAATGTGCAATAAAAATCTAAAAAAAAATCTAAAAATGTATCCTTTTACTTTCTTCTTTATTGTTTATGTTTTTATGTACAGAAAAAAATGTATTTTGGAGGATGCTGCAGAAGAGATGTGTGATTCCTCTTCCAACTGAACTTTAATTGCAGAAATGCTGCTTTCTAACATTCAAAAACTTGTTTCCTGATAAGATTCTGTGGGAAGTCAGCCCCCCCTCGAGAAGGAAATATTAAAGAGGCAGAAAAGCATGCCCAGTTTTTCTTAATAGCCCCAAGTCTCCTACCCCCAAGCAGAAACCAGCTCTGTAGAAATGCAATGTAAATAATCCCGGAAGGTTGGAGGCCCCCAGCCAGAAGCTTAGGAAGACAAAGACACCTAAAATCTACATACCCCACCCAAACTCTAAGACAGGACATAATGGGATTAACCCACAGATGCCAAAGGGCACACTCACACTCAGGTCAAAGTTCATGCCACAGGAACAACTCCAAACAAAAGGCTCCAGAGGATATAAAAACCCACTCCCTACATGTGCTCTCTCTCTCTCTCTCTCTTCTTCCAGAGCCATCTTCCTGTCTGGTTCTCCTCTTCAATAAACTGCAACTTTCTTTCTAAAGCAGTCGCCATGTTGTTTATTCCCGGCTTGGACTGAACCACGATGAAGACTTTTCTTTCAACAGTTCTTTTTGAAAAGTACAATTTAGGATAATTTTTACTTTTCTGAACAGTTGCAATAGTGTACTCAAACACTGTAACAATTGGGTTTTTTTATCTGAGCACAGAACTATGAAACACTTCAGACTTAAGTTCTCAATCATTTGCAGATTTAAGATAGTATTTTATTTTTATTTCCTGGTTACAATTTTTTCTTAGACTTAAAAGCTGGAAGGCAAAATGAAAGTTTAGCTTTTTCATTTAATTAGCAACTGAATGGATGCTAATACAGAGCAAGAGTTCCCTATATACCAATGATGGCGAACCTTTTAGAGACCGAGTGCCCAAAAACTGGCCCCACCCCTGCTCCACCCCCTGCCCCGCTCCTGCTCCGCCCCACCCCATCCCCCATCCCACCTGCCCGCAGGACCACTCACCGCCTCCAGGGCCCACTGCAGATCGCCCAGGCAGCCCAGCAGCGCCATGGCCACGCCCTCTGCCCACACCCCGCAGCATCAACTGTGTGAGATGGGGTGTGAGGGCAGAGTCTTGTCTACACTGCCCGGCTGCCATGTCCTTGGCTGCACTGCTCCACATGAGCCACGCTCGGGGGCAGGTCTTCTCCAGGGGGGCTGCTGGTGAGGAAGGGGTCGTGGGGGGAGGCGAGGCTGGGGCAACGGCACGTGTGCCCACAGAGAGGGCTCCAAGTGCCGCCTCTGGCACATGTGCCATAAGTTTGCCACCACTGCTATATACTGTCTGTATACACACACACACACACACACGTAGGGAGGGAAGGAGGGAGAGGGAGAGGGAGAGAGAGAGAGGGAGG
>NW_015418627.1:0-1523 GCF_001527695.2 Protobothrops mucrosquamatus | reverse complement strand
AAATCTTGTCTATCCGACGTCTATTTTTTATAATAGCAGGGACAGATTTATATCACTAAAAGACAGGCCATTGGATTTTCATCCCTAGGGCCTCACGCCAAGACTTGGAAGCTTTGATATCTTACGAGCAGGTCCTTTACTCATGTTGTAGATAATATGACTTGACATTCCATAAACTCATTTATAAAGCCTCTTCCTCCGGAGCCAGAGACGTGCCCTCAACTGTGGAAAATACCACTCATGTGGGCAGAGAATGCCAGCATAAACAAAATAACAGAGTTGCATTTTAGCACATCTGCATTTGCCTTGTCTCAATGGAACTCAAGGCGATGCCTGTCAAGATATTTGCTTTTATTCTGAGAAGCACTTTTGTGAGGCTAAGTGATAATGACCAGTCCAAGGATATATCACAAGTTGCATGGATGAACACAGAAAAAGCTGATAAAACAAAAAACAAAATAATAATAAAAAATCCACATCTTCCCAGATTCTCAGTTGTTTTCTCAAAGGATTTATTTTAGCAGGTAGCCTAAAGAAATGCAGGGAGCTAAGCCTTGTTTGTTTATTTCAGAGAATAGTATGTGTTTGTTCTCTATACTTTTTTCTTTCTTGTTTCTATTCAAGCAACATCGTCCACTCTTTTCTTACAGTTGTCCTTTTGGAAAATAATATTTTAAAGTGTCAAATGTGTTTGCTTTGTGTAATGGCATTTCTAGTCCTGCTCTAAGACAGGGAGAGAGAGATCACTCTAATTTGGAAAATGGGCTCTCTCCATCTGTTTTATTTTCTGTGTCATCTCTCAGTTGCTGAAAAAAATAAAATAAAATTGCAATTCAGAGCACTGAGCTAGTAATTAAACACTACTGGTATCATGAACAGAGTTCCCATATTGTGCTAAAATATGGATTGTTTGCAAGTGATTAGATCCAAATCGTGCTGACTCATAAATCGTGATTTACAAATCAGCAATGGTTGAGATCACACAAGATGTTCAACTTACCGCCTCAGTCAAACTTCAGAGTGGTTTATCTTGTTGAAACACCTCACAGTCATATCTTTCTGCTGTAGACATAAATGAACTCAATTTTATGGTATCATGAATATGACTTTGGCAGGTTCAGAAATGTACAGGTAGTCCTTGACTTATGACCAGTCATTTAGCGATTGTTCAAAATTGTGATTGACCCATCTTTGCACTACTTATGACCCGGATTCCAAGTTGTCCCACCCCACGGTCATGTGATCAAACTTCAAACACTCAGCAATATAGCTGCATTTGTGGACATTTGCAATGTCCTGCAGTCATCATGTGACCACATTTTATTTAATAATAATAATAATAATAATAATAATAATAATAATAATAATAATAATAATAATAATAATAATAATAATAATAATAATAATAATAATAATAATAATAATAATAATAATAATAATAATAATAAAGTTGGAAGGGACCTTGGAGGTCATCGAGTCCAACCCCCTGCTCAGGCAGGAACCCTACACCATTTCAGACAAAT
>NW_015418626.1:0-1523 GCF_001527695.2 Protobothrops mucrosquamatus | reverse complement strand
CTTCTTTCAGGAACAAAGAACTACACATTGAAATACACATTGTAATACATTAGGTTCGTTTCTCACGGGTATACAATGGAGGGTTTGCTACATACATTGTATCCATGTGCAATGCGCATTAGGTTAGTCACATATTACTGACACAGAATTTTCCCAGTGATTATGCATTATTCCTGACACATCATTATTCTAGTAATTACACTTCTCTGGACAGGGCCTGGTGATGCCTATGTTGCATAAGTAAACCCGACACCTGTTGCTTAATGGTGTTTCTGGTATCCTCCCCCATACCCCCGTGATGTATGGCAGGCTCTAAAGCTGCTATAAAATCCAGCAGTTGTGCGTCCGTAAGATTATGTCCCACGTCACGCTGCAGCAGGGTGAGCTGAGAATGTGACAACATCTTAGAAGACAAATTATGCACCAGTTTCTCCATGAACTTGTTACTGTGTAGCTTCCGTAGACCGTTTACCTTACTCTGGAGGCGCATGCTGGTTGACCGGCTAGCCTTCTTCGTCGTAGACCGGATGTACTGGTCAAGTGCCTGGAAATGCTGTGTGGATAATCCCAACCCACAATGTTCACGGTGGTGATGGGCCCACGTTTCCAAAGCCCCTGCTCTCCTATGCTGGTCGTTTACAAGAGCTCGGAGTATGTGGCGTTGATACTGATCCGACACCCAAGAGTCAGATTTTTAGTATAATTAATTCTCATTATGATAGAGCAGTCTTGCTCTCAGCTAGATGCTGGGAGAAACTCGAGCTTCGCGTCTCAGCCTGCTACTGCAAGTTGACTTTTCTCCACACTTGCACGCGCGAGGACTTGCTACCTAAATCTTTGGAGAGAAGACCTGTTTTGGACTCAGTGGAATGTAGACAAGCACTCAAACAGTATCAACGCCACATACTCCGAGCTCTTGTAAACGACCAGCATAGGAGAGCAGGGGCTTTGGAAACGGCCCCGGAATCCCCAAGGGAAATCCCTTGGAACGCTGGACGGAGCACACATATTATGACGACACGGTCCCGCTTGAACAAGGAACAGGACCCCCTGGGAAAGAAGGATGGATGTCTGAGGCTTGGGGCACAGCAACGGCAACCTCCTCCCCCCTCCCTTCCCCCAGGAGCAATATTGGCTCACCCCACGAGTCAGCACCCGTCCCGACAAACCCCCCGGCAGTTAGAGGGGGCAGGGTGACCTGCATCCGCTGGGGAAGGGAACGGGATCCCCAACAGAAGGCATGCAAGAATGTTCAGGGAGGTGGGGAATGGAGGACTACAAATGAGCAGGAGGTTCCTGGGGTAGGGAATGGGGGGTGGGTGGATTGCCGGGAAGGTAGGAGGTGGAAGGAGTCGGGATCGGAGGTGGATGGTCGGGACCACCGTGGCCACTTTAAGGCTGGATCGGACGGATGCCGACAGAGGGGGGAGAGCGTCGAGGCACGTGGGTTAGGGAGCTTGGATGCTATGCAAATACGGCCCGTTGAGAGAGGGGATCAGGAGGAGGGAGAGAGAGAGAGGCGA
>NW_015418625.1:0-1523 GCF_001527695.2 Protobothrops mucrosquamatus | reverse complement strand
TCCCAGAATCCCAGCTCAGGAATTCTGGGAGTTGAAGTCCACGAGTCATAAAAGAGCCAAGGTTGCCTACCCCTGCCCTATGCCTTTGCACAGAGTTTTGTTTATTCGTTTTCCAGTTATTTATTCCGTTTCTGTAGCTGTCCAACTCAATCAAATGACGCTGGGCAGCAGACAAAAAGAGTTTTAGACGAGGTTTACCTGGTCAAATGGCATGCTTCAATTTAGTGCCTGCGAAGGATGCAACCTCTACACGGTTCAAAGCTAAATGTGAGAGCTTTGTGCAAAGTCGAAGGCGTACGTAGCGTTTTGATCTACCTGTTTACAGCGATGCTGTAAGGTGCCTCTGAGGACAGCTAGTCCAAGATCAGCTAGGATTTCCAGCAGATCTTTGCAAAGATCTGTGGATGTGAACCAGTACTAGCTGAGATTTAGTTTGCTTTTCTGGGTCAATTCTTTGATTTCATAATTTCATGTAACTTCTTTAAAAGAATAATAAAAAAAACCCTGGGTTCCTCACAATTGAAAATGCTAGCTGGTAGTGTTTAGTGGGTCCCTTTCTTCCCCCCTTCTTTGCAAGATTGAATTCCCTACATTTTCATATTGTTGAAGGAAAAGTCTTCATCATGGTTCAGTCCAAGCCGGGAATAAACAAAATGACGACTGCTTTAGAAAGAAGGTTGCAGTTTATTGAAGAGGAGAGCAAGACAGGAAGATGGCTCTGGAAGAAAAGAGAGCGAGCACATGTAGGGAGTGGGTTTTTATACCTTCTTGAGCCTTTTGTTTGGAGTTGTTCCTGTGGCATGAACTTTGACCTGAGTCTGAGTGTGCCTTTCTGGTATTCTGAAGGTGGTGGGTTAATCCTATTATGTCCCAAGGGTCATATCCTGCTTCCCTGGGGCTGTGGCATACATCTTTGGATGTGTTGATTCTAGGGATCTTTCTTCCTAATCCCAGTTTCCCGATTCCAGTTTTTCTGACAAGATTATCACATCTGCAATTCTGCAGACTTGGTTTCTGTTTGGGACAGAGAGACTTGGGGGCAGGGTTGGTTTCTGCTTTTAAAATCCTTTGGAGAAATATATTCTGCCCTTTTAATATTTCCCAAAAATATTTCTTTCTCTGGGGTGGGGGCTGACTTCCCACAATATGTTCAGATAGCTTAGAGAATGCCACGGTTGTTTTAAGTAGGCTCAACAACAACTACTGTCTGAGAAGTTGGAAAATTCAGAGTTCAACTATAGAATTATCTGCACGGGGCTAATAAGACCATTTATTTGGAAGCATTATTAACCTGTCTTCTAAAGCAAGGAGTGGAAAAAATACAATATTGAATCAACTCGAAGCCTTCTGCAACGGCTGTATTTACTACTTCCTTATTTTGAACACCTGTGTAAAGCCAGAAAGATTTAACTTTGCATCATGCAAAGATTGTATCGGTTCTTCTTTAACGATCGCTTCATTGGAAGGTATAATTTGAAAAAGAGATTTGAATTTTTTGCGGGGAACTGTGTACGTGAACAAAC
>NW_015418624.1:0-1523 GCF_001527695.2 Protobothrops mucrosquamatus | reverse complement strand
TTCCTTCCTTCCTTCCTTCCTTCCCTCCCTCCCTCCCTCCCTCCCCCTCCTTCCCAAAATTTATCTAGCCCAGAGCCTCTCAACAATGCATATAAAATAAATAAATAAATAAATAGCTCCTCCTCCATCTTCTAACCATCTCTGGGCCACTCCCAATCAAAAGTTACACCAAACGTATAAAACCATACTAAAACTGTAAAACCGGAACGCATTAAAACATTAATTAAACTTTAATCTGGGGATGATGGAAGCAGTAGTCCAGCTCATCAGACAATGTGTGTGTGAGATGGAAGTCTTTGGCTGGTTCCTTCCAAAATGTTGTCCTGCCCTTTGACACTAAACGACTGAACTCTTCCCGTCTCTTCCAGGAGAAAATAAACATTGATTGATGGTTTTCGGTTAGGCGTGTTATAGAAAAGGAGAGGCTATGATTGCCACCGTCGTAATCTGGTTTTTGTCCTTTGCTTCCCCTTGCATTAAACTGAAAGCCACAAATGAAAAATCTTTTTATGTTTTTCTTATCAAAGAACATTTTGTATTGGGGCTGAGAATGCAGGCAGCTGTTGGGTGATTTGAGACTTTTATGCCGTACAACTTTTCTGAAGACAAAACACAGCAAATAAAAAGCCTGCCTGGGAATGAAATGGGAGGGGGGGGAGGAAACTGGGCAATCTTTGGGAGAAAAAAATCCCACCACCACAACTGTTGCCTTAACAACCAGGAAGATGAAAGTCAGCAGTGTGAGTCTTCTCGGATCGCCATAGAAATGAGACTTTCGCTATTGCTATGGCGGAGCGCATGTGGGTGCATAAATGTTTGGGTGCATTTGCACATATAAATGATTCCCCACTCCGTGTCTTGTTGCCACATCATATCTTCTGCCCCTTCAATGCATGCAACATAGAATAAGAGAGTTGAAAGGGACCTTGGTGATCTTTTGGTCTATCCCCTTGCTCAAGCAGGAGACCCTATATCAGGGGTAGGCGACCTCAGCTCTTTTATGACTCGTGGACTTCAACTCCCAGAATTCCTGAGCCAGTCAAGCTGAGGGGAAAGGGAGAGGTTTCCAAGCTGAGCCATGCTGGCTCAGGAATTCTGGGAGTTGAAGTCCACGAGTCATAAAAGAGCCAAGGTTGCCTACCCCTGCCTTGTGGACTTCAACTCCCAGAATTCCTGAGCCAGCATGGGGGAACTATGGCCCCCTCATGACTTGTGGACTTCAACTCCCAGAATTCCTGAGCCAGCCTGGCTCAGCTTGGAACCTCTCCCTTTCCCCTCAGCGTGGCTGGCTCAGGAACTCTGGGAGTTGAAGTCCACAAGTCACAAAAGAGCCAAGGTTGCCTACCCCTTCCCTATATCATTCCAAACAAATGGTTTTCTAATCATTTCTTGAAAACCTCCACTGATGGACCACCCACAACTGTTGGAGGCAAGCCATTCCACTGATTAATCGTTCTCCCTGTCAGAAAATTTCTCCTTATTTCTAGATTGGTTCTCTTTTTAATGACCTTCCACTTGTGACT
>NW_015418623.1:0-1523 GCF_001527695.2 Protobothrops mucrosquamatus | reverse complement strand
GGGAGAATTGAGAGAGAGAGAGACAAACACACACACACACACAAAGAGGAGAGGGGAACTGCTGGGGCCGGCCCGTATTGAAGAATATGGCCGAATTTACCCGGGCTGGCCGTATATCGGCGTATAACACGCACACATCATTTGCCCCCTATTTTCAGGGGGAAAAAGTGCGTGTTATACGCCGATAAATACGGTATGTGTAGTTCTGTTAATGCAGACATTTTTACACATATTAGGAACATTTTTTTAAAAAAGACTATAATATGATTTATGTTGATTTCCTGGTAATATTTGTACATTTAAATGTACTTCTATGATACTGTATGGTTATTTTGTATTTTGTAAAATAGTTGAATTCTGAAATACAGATATTTTGGTTTGTGCATGCAATTCAATTTGAAATGAGTGGTTTGTATAAAAATAAGCTACTAAGCATCTGTAAATATTATTTAATGGGTTAATTTTTGTAATGTTTATTTAGCAAACCAGGTTATGGCACAAACAATAAAAGAATTAAAGCTGCAATTCTAAACATATTACAGATTAAGCCCTATGCCAGTGATGGTGAAACTTTTAGAGACCCAGTGCCCAAACTGCAACCCAAAACCCACTTATTTATCATCGGGTGCCGGGTGGGCGTGGCCGCAGTGGTCATGGAGGCTGGGTGGGTGGGGCCAGGGAGGCAACGGCCAGTCCCTCGCCATCACTGTGGCACGGCACGGGTGCCCACAGAGAAGGCTCTGTGTGCCGCCTCTGGCACACATGGCATAGGTTCGCCACCACTGCCCTATGCCATGGTTGGGCATGTTACTTTACTTAAAATATTTAACTCCTTTTCTATTTAAAAAATATTCAAATAATTACTTAATTTTCAGCAAGCTTTGGAATTAAATAGAAAGGAAAATGGAAAAAAAAAATCTGCTTCATCAGTTTTTTAATAAATTTAAATTAACAAGTAGATTAAAATGTGAGGGTTCAGAAAAAATCTTCTATTTTTCTTTTGAACTAGTATAAATGAGGTAAAACATAATTCTACTCGTAAATAAAACTCACTGATGTCAATATAGCTTATTCCCACCAAATAGATATAGGACTATATCCAGGGAGAAGAACTGTGACCTTGAATGTGCATACAGTACCTGAAGACATCCTGTCACTCTATCCTGTCACTCTAGCCGCCCTGAGTCCGGTGAGGAGAAGGGCGGGATATAAATCAAATTATAAATAAATAAATAAATATCAGTTCAACACCATTTGTATCCAAGGCTTGCTCAAAACTGAGAATGACAATCAAAACACAGAGAATGGATGAACAGCAGCATCCTCCCCTCCCCCTTCCATCAGACAGCATCAATCATGGTCAGTTTAGAGATGATGGTGATGACATAGAGTCGATATTGCAAAGTTATTGTAACATTTATGTTGTTCTAGGTTATCAGAGCACATGACACTGATAACAAAATAGTGTCTTCCTATTCCCAAAACTGTATGGAAGTCCAAGGTGCCAAATATAGTGATCAGAA
>NW_015418622.1:0-1523 GCF_001527695.2 Protobothrops mucrosquamatus | reverse complement strand
TCTCAGTGATTTCCCCATTTACAGTTATCTGAAAGATTTAGAATGGATAGAAAAACTTATGCTATGGAGCAAAATAAGATTGAAATACAGTGTACCAACGATGAACATGTAATTGCTAAAATATAGACACTTTTGTGGAAATTTGAAACAAGTTAAAAATATATAATAAAATAGGCTAAGAATTTTTGTTAATAAAGTATAGATGGATCAATGGAAAAATGTGGTTCAAAGGGTTGAAATTACTATTGTGTTATGATCTCATAGAGAATTTTTATAAAACTTGTGATTCATGGTATTGATGATTAGACCGAATAGATTACAGAAAGAAGAAGAATGTGATATAACTTTAGAGACAGAAATTAAAATACATTTGTACTTATAACTGCTGTGAAGAACACTGGAAGTCTCTTCCATATATCTTTTTTCTTTTCTCTTTTTCTTCAGTTTTTTTCTCTTCTTACATTTTGTGCTTTTTCTTTTGATTTTTCTTTTCCCCTTTTCTTCTTTATTTTATATTAGTTTGCATTAGTTTTGGTCCACTTGTTTAAAAGTTTCAATGTAAATTATATATTATGTGGAAATAGAATGCAATGTTGCATCTGCATCACAACTGACACAATTTCTGGTATGCCTTCCAGTCTTGGCAAAGCTCTGTGCAACAAATGAACAATGCCCCAGGCAGCAGCAAAGAAATGGAGCCTGAAATTCAAGTTGCCCATGTGTCATAAAAAAAAAAATCTCCTCAAGATATTTTGGGTTGGCATTTATATTGCTGTCCTACCGTATTTCTCTCCTCACTTCTCTCTCTCTCTGTCACACATACAAACAAATATACACTGCTAAGAAATAAAGATATGTTAAACTCCTGGACCTCTTGAACCCACTTGAATCCATTTGTTCCACTTTTGTTACTTCTGTAGCGCTTCATCTGCCCCGGGACTTTTGAAACTGTCTTGCAGACAAGGTAGCTCTTACAATTCCAATCTCTATCCTTAATGCTAAATGTCATGGGGCTGGGTTATTTGAGGAACTGCCCCTCCACATTAGGTCCCTTCCCATTAGGTCCAAGAGGAGAGGCTCTGTCTCCTGTTAGTATTCTGCTTAGGCACAGAAAAACAGCCTTTTCTGCCATGGGGCCACCCCTTTGGAACATCATCTCCAAAATGTTAGATTATTCCAAATCCTGAGAGATAGGTGACAAATAAATTTAGCAAATAAATATCATTTGAACTGGTTTGAGTTTCCAGTTCTAGACAGTCTATGTTTTAAGAAGCCACAAAGCACACAGACTCCGCCAAAGTGCACTGGAAGTCATCAGTTGGCAGAGACTCCCTATGTTGCTCCCCTTCAGTTGTTGGAGAAGGCATCTAATTCCAAATATGAAGTATCACACTCATGTGCTCCTCCTCCTCCTCCTCTTCTTCTTCTTCTTCTTCTTCTTCTTCTTCTTCTTCTTCTTCTTCTTCTTCTTCTTCTTCTTCTTCTTCTTCTTCTTCTTCTTCTTCTTCTCCTCCTCCTCCTCC
>NW_015418621.1:0-1523 GCF_001527695.2 Protobothrops mucrosquamatus | reverse complement strand
GCCCTCCTTGTGTAGGTTCAGAATGTGGCCATTGTTTCCTTGGTTGCCGAGGGAAGAAAAAGCCACCAACCAGTGGACAGTTGCCCATTCGTGCTTGGATGAGGGAAATAGCTGTGAGATATCCTTATTTGTCCCTGGTCATGGCTGCAGGAAAATTTTTAAGACTAAGTGTGGGCATCTCAAATGCAAAGAAACTGTCAGTAGGGGAGAAAATCATGCTTCCCAAGTCTTCTGACTGGCTCATGTCTATTTTCTCTTCTCTTCACAGAACATCTGGAAACAAGGCAGATCTTTTGCTGCTGTCTTTCTGTGCCTCCTTACAGGTACCATGTTTTCTCCTCAGACCCTGGCGTGGTGGGGCACCATTGATGGACTGCGGAGTCTGTAAGAACCTCTTCCTAAGATGGCTTCCTGTCTGTCCACAAGAGGCTTGCAGAAGCAAAACGATGGGCAGGCTGACTGGCCGGTCTTAGATAAGATACAAATGCAATTAATAAATAAATAAATAAAATAATAAATAAGAGAGGCTGGGCTTGATGGATGTTCTTTGACATGTCACCTTCTTCCTTTGATCAGGATTGAGGAGGCACAGGAAAGTGGTGAGCTGCAGAGCCCCTGTTGTCCTGAAAGGAGTTCTCCACTTCCAGAGGTAAGGATGGTTTGCAATATGTTTTTTTTTGGGGGGGGGGGGTTATGCCTCAAAACAAGGGGGGGGGGGGAGTAATTCTCACTCTTGCGTTTGCTAGCCAGCCTAGCAAATGCAAGAAGAACACCTTGGATTTGTGTAATAATTTTGATGGCTTGGAAGGGGAAATACTGGGAAATACGAAGGAAGAGCCATTTTGAGCCCTCTTCAAGTTGAGCCAATATTCCACATTCTGCTGTCTCTTTACCCTCTGCAATGTAGCCCCCTTCTCCTGGGAATACAAACAACCACATGGAGAGAACTGTGATTTATACCTTCAAATGAACCATTATTACTTTCAGGCATTGATGGATCGTCAGGTGACTGCCCGGAGCCCCTGGATGGAGGAGAAATTTCCTATTTGGACAAGGTATGTGTCCTCAGCTTAGGAATTCTGAAGCCCCCAAGAAGGCGGCTACACTAAAGCCCTAAAGAGGAAGGCTAGAAGAAACGTTTGCAGAGGGGAGGCATCTCTATCCTCTACCTCTGCTTCTGCTAAAGGAGGAATGACTCTGGGCAGCCCTCTTGGCAAGCTTGCTGGCAGGCCTCTTGAAGCCTCCACATGTCCACTCTTAAAAAAGGGCCCATGACTAATTTTGTTCATTGGTCCTTCATTCTCTCCTCAGGAATGACAAGAGTGGATGGAGGCCGCAGCTCACCACAATTTATGAGAACACCAATGAATCGGTAAGGCTTGCCCAGCTCATCACGATGGCAATAGCAGAAGCCTTTTCATAGCAGGTTTGTTGATATGTTAACATAATGTCTGCACTGTTATTTCAGGATTCATTGGAGTATCCCAAAATTGGGAAACCGGTGATGGCCCAAGAGGGAGTCC
>NW_015418620.1:0-1523 GCF_001527695.2 Protobothrops mucrosquamatus | reverse complement strand
TGTAATCCATCTGGTCCTGGCGATTTGAACTCGTCTAGGCTGGACAGGTGCTCACTTACTATTTTCTTGCCTATCTTGACTTGTGTTTCTATTCTGTTTTTTATGGCACTATTTTTGATAGGTTGGTCTGTTTTTTCCTTTTGTGTAAAGACAGATGCAAAAAACGAGTTAAATAGTTCCGCTTTCTCCCTGTTGCTTGCCTGTCTCCAAAGCCAGGAGGCCGCCACCGTAAAACACGGCGATCCAGGATGGCCTGTTGCATGATCACCGTGCAAATTGTGAAAGGAAACACAAACGCTTAGCTAAGTTAATAATAATAGTAGTAATAGTAGTAGTAGTAGTAATAGTAGTAGTAGTAGTAGTAATACTACTACTACTACTACTACTACTACTACTACTAATAATAATAATAATAATAATAATAATAATAATAATAATAATAATAATAATACAGTTGGAAGTGCCCTTGGAGGTCATCTAGTCCAACCCCCTGCTCAGGCAGGAAACCCTATACCATTTCAGACAAAGGGCTGTCCAGTCTCTTCTTAAAAACTTCCAGTGTTGGAGCATTCACCGCTTCTGGAGGCAGGTTCTTCCACTGGTTAATTGTTCTCACTGTCAGGAAGTTTCTCCTTAGTTCTAGGTTGCTTCTCTCCTTGATTAGTTTCCATCCGTTGCTTCTTGTCCTGCCTTCAGGGGCTTTGGAGAACAGCTTGACTCCCTCTTCTTTGGGGCAGCCCCTGAGATACTGGAAGACTGCTATCATGTCTCCCCTTCTCTTCATTGCCAGCTGCCAGCTGAGCAGCACAAAAATGAACGGGTGCCTTTGCAGATTAATCCAGGCCAGTCAACTGTTAAAGTTTTGGACAGCAAGGAAGGCACTTTCTCCTTAATGCTCTTTTTTTGTTCAATGTTGAAAGAACCCACGATGGTTAAAAAGTTGGCATTTCAGCTCTGCTCGGTGGCATTGAGTGCCCAGCCAGCTTGTGTTGTTTCCTTTGAGGTCTTCCACCATGTGAATATACTAGAATTGTTGGCCTAAGCAGGCGTATGCTAGGAGGTGATGTAATTAAACAAAAATGAAAGCTGACTGTGAGAAGGAATGGCATGTCACCATTTTTGGAAGGGTTATAGAAAAAACGAGAGAAAAGAGGGAGTCGTGTGAAAATTCGGCAAAAGAGTTTCTGACCGTTGTTGGTTTGGGGTTAAATGCACACAAAGGCAGGGGGAAAAAAACCCTTCCCCCCCTCCTCAAAATTCCTGTGGCTCTGCCCTGGCTTCATTCCCAATCGAATGCTGAATCAACCTTCCTTTTTTTCCCCCAAAAAGCAAGATTTATTTTAGTTGCATTCACACAACCGACTTAACCTTGCTACAGGATTAACCCATTTTTTTCTGGATTTGCCTAACATTATCAATCATAAACTGACCGAGGGATTGACTTTAGGCCATACACGAAGCCACAAAAAAAATGCCAGCCGAATTCAAAAGGAGCCAAGTTTAGTAGGCTGTGTGAATGCAAC
>NW_015418619.1:10827-12350 GCF_001527695.2 Protobothrops mucrosquamatus | reverse complement strand
AGAGTTATTCCCACTAACTTAGTCCCTTTCTTGAGTCCTTTTCTCTGAGTCCAACTTTCAGTAAGTCAAAAAATATATTCCAATTATTAGGTTACATGACAAGTTAGATATAACTTCTGCCACCATTACCTGTTCCTTTCCCTATGCCTGTAATTTGGCTTTGACCAATGCAACCATCTCAGTCCAGTGTGACCCTGCCGTTTTTTTTTACTAAATGAGTTTGTTATCAATGATCCACTACTCCCAGTATCTACTAAGCCCCACAGAGTCACCCTAATAACTCTTGCTGGGATCATATATTTTTTTTCTCAGAAACCCTTGCATTACTACAGCCATTCCCTTTTTTCTCCTGCTTCTACAGTCTTTGGACCAATGACCAATTTCCCACAGCTGCATATTTAGACCTATCCCTTAGGTCTAAAACAATATTTTTTTTCCCCATGGGATGATTGCAGTATCAATTCTCAAGCTTCCTCCAACGATTCTGGATGCCTTTCTTTTAATACCAGCAAAGCCATCCCAGGTTCAGGTCTATTGTGCAATTCCTGGAATGGTAGATTTTCTTTTTTCCTGTCTCCCAACTCAATTTTGCCATTTACTTGCCCAGTTCTCTGCAGTATGCAGGGACCCTGCCACTTAGCCTAAAGTTTGCCATTCCTTTTTTTCTCTTTTACAGTCTTTGGACAAATGGCCACTTTCCCCACATTTGCAACCACTCTGGGTCCCTCTGACCTCCCACTGTCTTCCAAAGGCTTCTTTATTCCTTTGAATTTTCCCTCTTCTAACTCCTTAAAGTTCCTACTTACTGGAATAGTTCTTCTTATTCTCCACTCTCCCTCTGCATCTTCCCTTCCAACGTTCTCTGACTTTTTTTGCTGCCCTGAAGTTCTCAGCAAATTCAACTGACCTGATTCTGGGTTGTGTTCTTGCATCCAAAACCTCAGTTTGATAGAGAGTATTTGTAGAAACTGTTCCAAAATTACCTCCTCTACCATTTTTCTTTTGCTTCTTTCCTCTGGCCTCAACCATTTCCTGCCTAGATCTTCCAACCTTGCCCACATTCACAAATCTTTTTGTGTTTGTCATAAGTGTGGTCCTAAACCTCTGCCTATAGGGAGTGATATCATATTTATATAATATTAATCTCTTTCACATGAGAGTAATCTACTACTTCTTTTGCTGGAAGAACTACTATAAGTTCCCAAGGCTTTTCCCATTATACATGGGGCAACCCATTTAGGTCATTTACAAGAGGTAGCAACTCTTTTGAACATGGTAAAATAAGCTTCTGAGTCTTCCATTGCTGAGCGGGAAATTCCAGGCACAGGAAACTGACTCAAAAAAGGCAGAAAACTCCTGATAGAATTGTCTTCATGATCCTCTCATTGTTGTCCTTTCACACCCTCCATTGACTGGAACCATTTTGACAGCATGTAGGTCAAGCTCAGTCTGAGCTCCTTTCCAAAGCTCCCTTCAGATTTTGTTTTTTAATTGGATTGTTGTACACTGCTCAGAATCACTTT
>NW_015418619.1:0-1306 GCF_001527695.2 Protobothrops mucrosquamatus | reverse complement strand
GTTACATTTCCTTTATTTCAAACTGACATGTTTATGCAGTTACATTCCTCTCAGTTATCCCTCCCTCCCAAAATGGGGATATATTGTTTCTTAGTGGGTAATCCATCACTATTATTTATAAATATGGACAAATGGATCATTTTCCCCATTTTTGCATCATTTCCCCTCTTTTCTGAAATGTATAACTAGTTATATATTTATTTAATAAACAAATTTATATGGTCATCCAACTCACACCTAGGTGCTTTTGGATGGCTTATAGCTTTAAACATAACATAAAAACTCATTAAAAATGTATCACTAAATATTTGAGTGTTTTTCTTCTCCATTTCACTTGTCACAGGTTCTTTTACATAACTCTTCCTATTTTCTAGGACATCATTTTTCTCTTATTAAGTCAAGAATCCCAGGTTCCTTCTCTTCCTGTTTCTGCTCCATCCTTGTTTTTGCCTTAGACGGGACCCTTAGAGTTACTCCCACTAACTTAGTCCCCTTCTTGAGTCCTTTTCTCTGAGTCCGACTTTCAGTAAGTGGAAATATATATTCCAATTACTAGGTTACATGGCAAGTTAGATATAACTTCTGCCGCCATTACCTGTTCCTTTCCCTATGCCTGTAATTTGGCTTTGACCAATGCAACCATCTCAGTCCATCCAAAGATATTTGTAAAAGATATTATTATTATTATATTATTATTATTATTATTATTATTATAATTTAATTTATATACCGCCCTTCTCCCGCAGGACTCAGGGCGGTGCACAGCGTATTAAAAACAGTACAAATACAAAACATAAAAAATACAAACCCCTGTAAAACCAGATTAAAAAACCGAAATATTAGAAGCTGTGTTTCTATTTAAAATTATTTTTAAAATCACCCTAAATAAAATCCTCCCTAGGTCAGGCCCGCTTGCTGGAAAAGCCATGTCTTGAGGGCACGGCGGAAGGTAAGGAGATCTGGAATCGTCCGGATCTCGGGGGGTAGTTCGTTCCAGAGGGTGGGGGCACCCACAGAGAAGGCCCTCCCCCTGGGGGTCGCCAGCCGACATTGTTTGGCCGACGGCACCCTGAGGAGACCCACTCTGTGGGAGCGTACCGGTCTATGGACATGGCTTTTTCAACAAGCGGGCCTGACCTAAGGTGAGTTTTAAATAGGGACAATTTTTAAACAATTTTAAAGAGCCACAGCTACTAATATTTGGATTTTAATTGGTTTTTAGCAGGGGAAAATTTCTTTTTGTACAATGTTTTAATATGCTGTGAGCCGCCCTGAGTCCCATGGGGAGAAGGGCGGCATATAAATT
>NW_015418618.1:0-1523 GCF_001527695.2 Protobothrops mucrosquamatus | reverse complement strand
AGGAGGGGAGATCCGGAATCACCCGGATCTCTGGGGGCAGCTCGTTCCAGAGGGTGGGTGCTCCGACAGAGAAGGCTCTCCCCCTGGGGGTCGCCAGCCGACACTGTCTGGTTGACGGCACCCTGAGGAGGCCCTCTCTGTGGGAGCGTATCGGCCGGTGGGAGGTAATCTGTGGCAGAAGGCGGTCTCGGAGGTATCCCCAAATGTATATTTTTCCTCTTTCCTCACAATGCATTTTCCTTTTGTGATGCTACCTTTCAGTTATATGCCTGTTGGAAAAGTTTGTATACTGAAGACTGGAACACAGTGCTTCAAATTAATAAAAAAGAGAGCAATTGTTGGCATACCCAACAACTTAGGTCTTTTTTTTTTAATTGAGAGCAGAATTTATACAGGTAGTCCTTGACTTACAACCATTTGTTTAGTGAGCATTCAAAGTTACAGTGGCCATGAAAAAAGTGACTTACAACTGGTCCTTGCACTTACAACCATCACAGCATCAAAACTGATCAAAATTTGGGCACTTGGCAACCAGCATGTGTTTATAATGGTTGCAGCATACCAAATAAATTTAGTTTATTTATGTATTAATACTATAAGATATAAAAATACAAAAGAAAATATTAGGAAAGATAGGGGATGGAAAAGGGAAGGGAAAAGTGGGGGAAAGGGGGAGGGAAGAAAAGGCATTGACTTCCAACTCCTTTTGGTGCAGTAGAATAACATAAAAACATCAAACCTCAACTTTTTACTTTTACATCATAGTATAAACTAGCCATTTTTATAACGCCAACAGCTTAGGTCTGATGTGTATATATACTTTTGAATGTCCAACTTCCCGGTAGTGAACTTCAAATGTTTTGGAAATACCTCTCTATTTTAAAAGATTTGTTATGCACCAAGCTATAGCTATATTTTAGACACAAGATGTCGAATAGTAAGAGAAGGTAGGACTCACACTTAATGTCATGAAAGACAGCCTGCATTGGGTGTGGCCAGTACAGAAGATATTTCCCCTAGTCACAAGGATTTACATTGCATAATGCTGCCCTTTGTGTGCCTGAAGAGGGTTGCAAAATCAATTGGGATGGAAATTTTGGAATACTTTGAAAGTAGCAGGGTAAAAGTTATTGCCTTTCAGATGAAGGAAGTTTAAAGGGATCCAAATGCTTGTTAAAAAAAAATCAGAGAGAGAAATAGGAGGAGGTAGGAATATTGAGTTATGTTCACTGCCTTATTTTTAATAATAATAATAAATGTGGAAAACAAACTAACAAACGAATACAGACAGACAGACAAAGTGCTTCTGGAGGAAATGACGCACCTTTTCATGTTGCTAGGTGAAGAATATGAGATTTTACATCCTTAGGATTCTCAGTAGTAGCGATCCCTTGTTTCATATCTTCTTCTATTTGTGTGCAAAACTATTTGAGATTCTAGGCTACCTTTAATCAAGGAGAGACACTGGAGCCTTAGGCTTGTTTCAAAGTTACATTTTTGCTAGAACTGTTCATATCTAGGCT
>NW_015418617.1:0-1523 GCF_001527695.2 Protobothrops mucrosquamatus | reverse complement strand
CCCTTACGGGACTCAGGGCGGTGAACAGGCGATAATAAAAACCACGATAAATATACGCAAGTTTCTGTTCTAAAATCAAATTAAATAACAGGCCTGCTCTAAAATACCCCATACAAAACCCCCACTAAAACATAATCAAACTACGCCAGGCCGGCCGCACGGAATAGATGGGCCTTCAGGGCTCGGCGAAAAAGGCGCAAGTCCGCAACTGTACGTAGGTCGGTGGGTAGGTCATTCCAGAGGGCAGGAGCTGCCACAGAGAAGGCTCTCCCCCTGGGGGTCGCCAGCCGGCATTGACTGGCCGATGACACCCTAAGGAGGCCCTCTCTGTGGGAGCGGACTGGTCGAAGGGAGGTGTTTGGTAGGAGGCGGTCTTGCAAATACCTAGGTCCATTGCCATGGAGCGCTTTAAAGGTTGTTACTAACACCTTGAAGTGCACCCGGAAGGCCACAGGCAGCCAGTGCAGCTCGCGCAGGAGAGGTGTTACATGGGAGTATCTAGAGGCTTTTGAACAATCTAATTAATTAGCAAAAACTTATACATTTTGCAGTATCTTTGCTTTTTTAAACAGGACTCTCTAGCACCAGGGTGTTTGCTTTACTTAACAATGATTTATTCCTCCATCACACATTGCCTTTAAAACTCTTCCAACCCATAGGCGGTTGTAAATGGCTTCTCTATGCTTCATTGTCTGCTAGCGTTGGGCTTACAGTGGTGCCTAATGATAAATGAAGAAGGGAAACAGATGGTCCCTTGCTTGTTCTCCAGCGCTTAGATCTTGTACCAGGGAAGGGGAAAAAAACCTGCTTGACCAATTTTTCCTATTTACGATGTGCAGGTCCCCAAAGAAAACGAGAAAAGAAATGAAAAGAAACACACATGAGCTTTCTTGGTTTTTTTGAGTCAATATTTGTACTCCAGTGTGTATAGACTACAAAAGAGAACAAAGTCTTTTGCCTCATAATAGGTCACTGACAGCAGACATGGCTATCAGTCAAATTTCCAGGAGCTGTCTTTAGAATGACCTCCAGGCCATATGAAGACAACTGCCTCAAGACAAGACGTTCTGGTCCCTTAGTAGCTTACATCTTAGTCATTTCTACAAACAGAGTTTGACAGAGAAAAATTAGTATCTATGTCAGTAGAACACACTGAATCGCTGATTGCTCTTTTTTTTCTTTTTTTTTTTTACATTTGGGAAATCCTATTAAACAGAAAAACATAGCCCTTATTCAATTATAATACTTTTGGTCTGACCTTTGTGCATGTTTTCTCCACTGGAATCAGATTTTATTCCACCCAGGGCAATAAATCTCTATTCTCAAAAAAAACATAGCCCATTATTCTTGACGTATCTGGCAGCATAAACTTCACAGGCTCGATATGACTAGATAAGTTCTGAATTCAGTGGGGGTTAATCAGAATAACAGACTAACAGACTTGGAAGGGATCTTGGAGGTCTTCTAGTCCAACCCCGTACCCCAGCAGGAGACCTTATATCATTTCAGACAAATGGTTATCA
>NW_015418616.1:0-1523 GCF_001527695.2 Protobothrops mucrosquamatus | reverse complement strand
GCAACGGGCCATCACGTCAAGGGCATCGTTGGGGTGGCCTGGGGTGGAAATGTACAGCTGCGTGTCATCAGCGTACTGATGGAAGTCCACCCCAAAGCCACGAATGATCTCCCCCAGCGGCTTCACATAAATATTGAACAGAAGAGGAGAGAGGACCGACCCCTGAGGAACCCCACAAGTTAGGGACCTAGGGGTCGACTTTGCCCTAACATATAACCAAATGAACTTAAATGTGCTAGTAGATTGTATTAGAAGGTGGGGCTTAATTCAGACATAAAAAGACATTCCCTACCAATTATAAATTTCAATAGGTTATGTATGCTGCTAAAATAATTTCCTGTTTGATTATAAAATAAACATTAATTTTAAGTTGGTTTGGAGCAAAGCCATTAGCTTTTGTGTAATTCAGAATAAAATCACAGTAGCAATAAAAATGAAAACATAAGTAAAATGTGGATCACTCTTTCTGCTTGAAAATCATGTTCCTGAAAGTGATGCTGTGATATATTAAACATCACAAGGCTAGCAGTGGGGATGAGGATAGGATTTTGCCCAGCTCTTCTACAGATCTGGATTTTCTACATAAATATTCCTGCTAACATAATTGATCTTGTATTTCCTGCATAACATTTTGTATTGCAATACTACCCCATGTCATGTGGCATTTGCAGACTGAAAAATCATAAACTCAAAAGTGGTAAGCTGATATCATCTTGCTTGGTGTTCATGCCTAGAAAAATAACTCTTTGGGGGTAACAGAATTTTCTTAACCCTTGTTGCATTACCAGGAGAAAATGAAATCAAGCAGGCAATACCTGAGGGGTACAAACTACCACATTCCCAATGAAGGTCATGGAGTGAGTGGGCAAACATTTACTTTGGATTCAAGTAAAAAAGAGACTATCTCAGTTATTCAAACTGTATGTCTGATGGTAGAGGAATGAATTGAGAGAAATGATTGCCTGTACCATTTAATAATTGAGATAGTTTACCTGCCACATGAAGGGGTTACATGAGCCAATGCATGCTATGCAGTTCGCGCAGAATACAAGGCAGTGTTCACTGAGAAAGCTTATGCACTGATCAGTTTTGCAGACACAGGTGTCTGTTTCCAAGGAAAAACCTTGCAGGCAGTGAAAATGAAAAGTATCAGTTCATCAGTTCAGTTCAAGAACACATGGGCTGATCTCTCTCACCTGCATTTGGACAACTACCAACAGAATGTCACCTACTGTGAGCAGTAAGATTTGAGTGGCATTGTGGCATTGTGCTTGGCAGAGAAAATAATCTCCCTGGTCTTAATCATACACAAAATTAAAAGTTTTGTCTAATTAGGGCTGCTTCAAGAGTTTTGCTGTATGAGGGGAAGTACAAGATCACACTCCTTCTGATTCAAATACCAACTGCATTCATAACTGAATTTCTCTTTCACACTGGTGATGAGGTTGTATCTTCCATTGCACAAACTCAACGAGAGGTATGGGGCAGATTCTGCATTAAGCATTATCTACTCCATTGCTTGA
>NW_015418615.1:0-1523 GCF_001527695.2 Protobothrops mucrosquamatus | reverse complement strand
GGAGGAGGAGGAAGAGGAATGACGTTCCCTAGTTGGGTCACGAGACGTCTGCGAGAAAAACCACCAAAAAGACAATGAGCACCAAAGACCTCACCGTCTCCTCCTCCTCCTCCTCCTCCTCCCTCCTCCCTCCTTCCTTCTTCTTCCTCCTCCCTTCCTTCATCTTCTTCCTCCTCCTCCTCCCTTCTAGCACTGATGACATTCCCTAGTTGGGTCACAAAACGTCTGCAAGGGAACTACCCAGCTCAGACGGCCCTGAGGACCATCTCCAAGTCCTCCCACCTCCGTGGTAGAACTCAAGGTTCCTCCTGACTAGCTATGGTCCACTCTACTCAACCGAGTTGGGAGGAGGGGTCCCCCCTCCTGCCCGTGGCCCTCAAACTCACTTGTGCTCCACCTCGGCCAGGATCTTGCGAACGGCGGCGTACTTGACGTTGGCCTCGGTCAGAGCTTTGAGGATGTTCTCCTGGGCGGCCAGGTTCTGCTCCAAGTAGACCTTGATCTGGTCGTACTTCTTCAGCTGCTCCTCGAAGAGTTTCTGGAAAGAAGATGGGACTCGGAGTGAAGGCAAAGCAACGAAGACGTGGGAGGAGGAGGAAGGGATGGAAAGATGGGAGAAAATGGAGGTAAGGAAGGTTTGAGGTGGCCATCTTAGAAGCTTAGAAGGTGGACCTCTTGAGGTGGCCATCTTAGAAGGTTCTGGAGGTGGAGATGTTGAGGTGGCCATCTTAGAAGCTTCTAAGAGGTGGACCTCTTGAGATGGCCAACTTAGGTTCTGGAGTGGACCCCTTGAGGTTGCATTGTAGATGCTACTGGAGGTGGACCTCTTGAGGTGGCCATCTTAGAAACCTCTATGGATGGACTTCTTGAGGTAGCCATCTAGGAAGGTTCTGGAGGTGGACCCCTTGAGGTGGCCATCGTAGATGCTACTGGAGATTTTGAGGTGGCCATCTTAGAAGTTTCTAGAGGTGGACCTCTTGAGGTGGCCATCTTAGAAGGTTCTGGAGGTGGACCTCTTGAGATGGCCATCTTAGAAGGTTCTGGAGGTGGACCCCTAGAGGTTGCCATTGTAGATGCTACTGGGGGTGGACCTCTGGAGGCGGCCATCTTAGAAGCTTCTAGAGGTGGACAGCTTGAGGTGGCCATCTTAGAAAGTTCTGGAGGTGGACCTCTTGAGGTGGCCATCTTAGAAGGTTCTAGAGGTGAACTCCTTGAGGTTGCCATTGTAGATGCTACTGGAGATTTTGAGGTGGCCATCTTAGAAGTTTCTAGAGGTGGCCCTCTCGAGGTGGCCATCTTAGAAGGTTCTAGAGGTGGACCTCTCGAGGTGGCCATCTTAGAAGGTTCTAGAGGTGGACCCCTTGAGGTGGCCATCTTAGAAACCTCTGAGGGTGGACCTCTTGAGGTGGCCATCTTAAAGGTTTCTGGAGGTGGACTCCTTGAGGTTGCCATCATAGGTGCTACTGGAGGTGGACCTCTCGAGGTGGTCATCTTAGAAACCTCGGGGGGTGGACCTCTTGAGG
>NW_015418614.1:0-1523 GCF_001527695.2 Protobothrops mucrosquamatus | reverse complement strand
CGGAGAAAAGGTGGCGGAACTCAAACCTGGCCACGCCCTCATCAAACCCTAGGACCGCCCCTTTAGAGAACAGGAATGCAAGTAAAATTTGGGAGGGGCTATTTCCGGTGTGGGAGGGGCTATTTCCGGTGCGGCCGGCCCGGAAAAAGGTGCCGGAACGCGGTTCCGCCGCGTTCCGGCTGAAAAAAAGCCCTGCTAGGAAGTATATATGTGCATGAAAGCATGCTATGAAATGAGAGATTATAGCCAAAGGAGAGTTTTTAAAGAAAACATTTGTTTTGTGGCCCTGTGAACCACAATATTAACTTTTGGTAACTGGAGTATTACCTACTTTATCATGTTGCTGCTGTTCTCAGACATACAGTTCTTTAAAGGTTCCTATTGGATCTGTGGTTTTTGTTACTGTGAGAAAAAGACAGATGTTTGCTAAGATCAGTGTACTGATGTAACTTGTAGAAAGCCTTCATTACTGTTTATAATTTTACTGGGTGAAATTGGAATATTGTGGTACTCAGATATTATGCTTTCCCCCCCAGATATTTGTGCTCAGCTGTTTTATCATGTGAAAATCTAGATACTCAGATACCACATTAGGAACAGTGTTAACTTCTCAGTATGAGTTAATGTTTGTCACAGTTTACTACTGCCTGGGAACTTAAACTAAAATCTACTAGGAATAATAACTCAAATCCAACCCAGTCTAAATAAAAAAGAAATATACTTCAGGACCAGTTGAAAAATGAGGTTGATGAATTGCTTTTGAAATCAATAGATAGTCCATATTGGACCTTTCTCTGATTATGGCAGTTTTCCTTTGGGGATGCAGTCATGTTTTTCTTACGACTTTTTGATAGCTGTTGGATCCTTTAAACAACCTGATCCTCTGCATTTCCATATGGAGGCTTTCTGATTTCTGAAAGAACAATATATTTTTGTAAAGAAAAAAAAGATCAGATTATGCAAAAACATAATTTGACATAATTTCTTTGACATATTGAGGACATATTTGATAGACTTAAGATCAGTAAGAAGCTTATAAAACAGGCATTGGATTATTATAATTGAAAATGTAATGCAGGAAGAACAATGCATGCATATTTGTAAACTGGCTGTGCTATTTGCCAAAAGAATGTATGCTCATTCCCTCCAACCTCTAAGAAAATAGGACAATTATACAGATTACAAATGGGCACAGATTTTTTTCAATATTTATTTTATTCACAAAGTTAAAATACAAACGCCCAAAAAAGGAAAAAAATACAAAACATAAAAAGCAAAACATGACATAAAATTGTGTCAAAAAACCCCACATATGTATAGATTCCCCCCCCCCCAATTGAATACTGATAAACATATTTCAAGAAACGGGCCCACAGTTTCTGAACTTCTACAGTTCTGTTTACCAACCAATTCAACCTGGCATTTATTTACTATATAAAAAAATAGTTAACAGGTAAAGCCAATAACAAAGTTAAACTTCAGAGCCCCCTATTAACAATCTGTATTGTATTTATCTTATAGAA
>NW_015418613.1:0-1523 GCF_001527695.2 Protobothrops mucrosquamatus | reverse complement strand
TAACTTCTGCAGTGATTCACTTTACGACTGTGGCCAGAAAGGTCGTAAAATGGCGGCAAAACTCACTTCACAAATGTCTCGCTTAGCAACCGAAATTTTGGGCTCAATTGTAGTCGTTAAGTCGAGCACTACCCGTACAGTTTTTTTCTCAACCCTGGCAACTTTACAATATGTGGATTTCAACCGGCTGGGCTGGGGACTTCTGGGAGTTGAAGTCCACCCGTCTTAAAGTTTCCCAAGGTTGGGAAACCTTGCTGTAACGGGCTTGGGAATTCTGGGAGTCGAAGTCCACACATCTTAAGGTTTCCCAAGGTTGAGGAACACTGCTCCAAAGGATGGATCCACGCTGATTTTCAGAGGATATCCTGGAAAAATAACACATTTCCCAGAAATGAGAGGGGAAAAAACGGTGCATAGTTAGTGCACGGTACCGTACATTCTGAAAAATCAGTGTTTGGGGGGAAAAAATTGCAGCCTTTTCTTATATTCTGCAACGCAAATCAGAATATGACAAATGCTTCCTGATATAAGAGCGTGTAACGTTTCCCTGTTTTGTGCATTATGTTCATTTCACATCAAGACAAAGAGCCTTGCAACGTCCTTCCCCCTGGAGTTTGTGTTGGAATCAAGGCTTGTAACCTCCACGGCGCCATGTGCCGCAGCATCCTTCTGCATTTGAGCATTTTGGTGCTCCAGGGACTTTTCAGGAGCCAGCCCAAAGCAATAAAGACGAGATGTGACCAACTCATTCATCATCCTGACTTGGAAGAAAAGTTTACATTTTTTAAACCCGATTATGGATCTGAAAAGAGGTTGCGTGCTTGGGCCGGCGTACATATCGATGCATTTGATTCTATTATATATAATATATATTTGATTATGTTTGAGGCGTGATATATCTCACTTATCAGATGATAAATGGCCACGAAATTGACCCGCCAACCTTAACAGAAATGAAGGCAGGCACGGCTATTCTTCAATTACTATTTTTTTTTTCTCCTCCTGAAACAGATGGAGTGACTTTAAAATATTAAACAGCCGCTCCCGGCATTCAGGATTGAGAGAATCCGAAACAATGGCCTATCTGGAGAGCAGTTGACCGAAGAGCCAACTATAAAATTATATTTCAGAAGCCAAATCCGTGCATGATAAAACATTGGCTTTGTTTGAAGTGGTGATGGTTAGGAAATAAATAAATGAATTAGAACATGTGATGCTGTAACTAAACACAGGGAGTCCTTGGCTTAACAATCCTTTGTTTAGTGACCGTTCAGAGTTACAATGATACGGGAAAAAGTGATTTATTTATTTATTTATTTATTTGTTTATTTATTTAATTTATATCCCGCCCTTCTCCCGACGGGACTCAGGGCGGCTCACAACATATTTAAAACAAAGGCATATATACAATCCCCCCCTGTAAAACCGAATTAAACCAAATTTTAAAGTTGTGTTATTTCGAATTCCTTAAAATGAACCCAGTATAAAATCCTCCCTAGGCCAGGTCCGCTTGCTGAAAAAGC
>NW_015418612.1:0-1524 GCF_001527695.2 Protobothrops mucrosquamatus | reverse complement strand
ATGTTACTGGGTTGTGGAGGGGGGGGAGAGGAGGAATGTAGAAGAGCGGTTGACAGCATTCCCAGGCTGCTGACCAATTGCTTCTCTCCTGGCCTTCTGAAAAGGAGTTAAGACCCAGCTCTGCAGCCTCCTATGGGGACACCAGGAAAGCATGTAGCCATGAGCCTGGTTAGTCCCCTGAAGCCCTCCCTTCACTTTTAAACTAATTTTAATCTCTTGCCTCCTCTTAATTTTTTAAAAAACTTATACACACACACACACACACACACACACACACACACACACACACACACACACATATATATATATATATATATATATATATATATATATATATATATATATATATATATATATATGATAAAAATAAATAAGTTTGAACACCAGGATAACATTAAACCAACAACTGTTTAATACAAGTACTAAGCTTTCGTCGGCCAACACTGCTGACATCATCAGAGCATAAAAGCAAGGTTACTGGCAATTCTCTTATATCACCGGTCGACTCTGCATTTGGCTTTTCGACCTGGTCATTGGTCCATTCATCATCTCTAGTTGTTTTATTTTTAAAGGGCACGTGTTTGCTGCTACGCTAATAGTTTCCAAGGTTGCTGTTCTCTTTTCCCCTTTTCTCCCCCCAATCTCTTTCCTCGTGTGCGTCCAACTGTCAAATTGTACCAGGCGCTTCCACTCACTCTCCCCCCTCGCCTCCATCCCAAGACAAGTTTGTTCCTCCCCAGTGGGGCTGTCGGTGGAATGCACGTTTGGCATAATTCCCTTGGACGAACGCTCAAACCCGCTTGACAGACCAGTTCCTGGACGCTCACACATGTGCACGAGCAGCAAGACAGAGGAGCAAGGGAATTACGCCAAACGTGCATTCCGCCGACAGCCCCACAATATATATATATATATATATTGTTTTGTATTTTAACATTTTATTGTATACCACCCACAATCCCTCTTTGAAGGAAATGAGAAGTACAGAAATGTGAAAAATAAACAAACAAATAGAAACACAAAAGGGGAATTTTTTTTGGGGGGAGAGAATGCTTTCTTCATAGCCCCCAGACATATCCATTATCTATTTTTTTTTTGTTTTTGCCGTTTTTCTTCCACTGTACTAAATTTGGTCTTCTGTTGTTTTCAGTGAGTTAGCACTGACCGACTGAGTCCTAAGAGCCTTTACATAGTTTCCTTACCTTGTTATGTAAGTTGAAAAGAATTTAAAAAAGAGACAAGGGTTTCTTCTCTTGACATTCTTTAGAACTGGTTGCTTTTTCGGCGGCAATCCTTTGAATGTTTCCCACTGTCCATTTCCCATGCTTTGTGTTAGATCGCGCAGGCAGTAAGACACGAGTCGAGTGACAGTCAGCTCTTGGTTTATTGGCAAGGCATAAGGTAAATCCGGACTGGCTCTCTGGGCCAGGGGAGCCCTCTTTTATGGGATTCCCCTGGCTTGTAATCACACAATTCCATTGGCTGGCAAGACCCTGTTGCTAGTTAGCCAACCAGCAACGGGCA
>NW_015418611.1:0-1524 GCF_001527695.2 Protobothrops mucrosquamatus | reverse complement strand
CCACCGCAATCACGCCCACCCAGTGGGCCATGCCTCTCCCCCCCCCCAGGGCACCACAATGCTGATGTGGCCCTGGCAGTTTGCGATAAATAAGTGGGTTTTGGGTTGCGGTTTGGGCATTCAGTCTCTAAAAGGTTCGCCATCACTGCTCTAGGCTATAGCACTGTTTGCAAATAGAATAGAATAGAATAGAATAGAAGAATAGAATAGAATAGAATAGAATAGAATAGAATAGAATAGATCTGGAAGGGACCTTGGAGATCTTCTAGTCCAGTGTTTCTCAACCTTGACAATTTTAAGGCATGTGGACTTCAACTCCCAGAATTCCACAGCCAGCATTGCTGGCTGTGGAATTCTGGGAGTTGAAGTCCACATGCCTTAAAATTGTCAAGGTTGAGAAACACTGTTCTAGTCCAACCCCCTGCTCAGGCAGGAGACCCTATACCAGTGATGGCGCACCTTTTAGAGACCGAGTGCCCAAACTGCAACCCAAAACCCACTTATGTATCGTCGGGTGCCGGGTGGGCGTGGCCCATTGGGTGGGCGTGGCCCATTGGGTGGGCGTGGCCGCAGTGGTAACGGCAGACTGGGTGGGACTAAAAAGTTCAATCAATCAATTCCAACTTTGCGAGATCTTTTTTTTCCTGAGAGAAGTTGAAATTGATTGACTGATTGAACCCCTTTTTTTTTTTTTTTTTTTGCACACGGCGGTGGAGGCCTAAAGCGAAAAGGTTTCATAAAACCCAGCTGAAGGCCTAGGACTGGGGCGACGGCGCACGTGCCCACAGAGGGGCTCTGAGTGCTGCCTCTGGCACCCGTGCCATAGGTTCGCCACCACGGACCTATAGCATCTCAGACAAATGGCTGTCCAGTCTCTTCTTAAAAACCTCCAGTGTTGGAGCATTCACCGCTTCTGGAGGCAGGTTGTTCCATTGGTTAATTGTTCTAACTGTCAGGAAGTTTCTCCTTGGTTCTCGGTTGCTTCTCTCTTTGATGAGTTTGTTCCTAGGTTGTTCTTGAAGATTAGCCTTAGCTTGCCGAACGCCTGCCAATCTCATTTAACACACCGTTCAGTTTCTTTTATTGTATCACTTTCCATTGAGATCCATTGCCCAAGGTCTACTACATCTAGTTCTTTTCCAGATATTAATTTTTTTCTCTCTCTTTGGTGAATCTGTTAAACATAACCTGGCTCTTTTTGAAGTTTATTTTTAAGCCGAAGGCTTCCTCTGCTTTTGGCAGCTCCTGTATGCGTGTCTTTGTAGCTCTTCTGGGTCTTGTGAGAAGAGAACAGTACATTTATTTATATAGAGAGATTTGTCCAAAGTCATCTGCAGGGAGGAATGGCTGGGCAGAGGAGCTTTTTATAGATAGCACCGTCCCTGAACAGTCCACTCCCTCAGAATAGCAGCTTTATCTCGGCAGCGACAAGATTCTTTTGCAGAAAGCGAAGCACCTGTCCTTTCCAAGTCCTGTTTCTTGGCTGAGGATCTTTGTTTTTTGTTTTTGTTTTTTTGAAAAAAA
>NW_015418610.1:0-1524 GCF_001527695.2 Protobothrops mucrosquamatus | reverse complement strand
CATGTCCCCCCTCGTCCTTCTCTTCGTTAAACTAGACATACCCAATTCCAGCAGCCGTTCCTTATATGCTTTAGCCTCCAGTCCCCTAATCATCTTTGTTGCTCTTCTCTGTACTCTTTCTAGAGTCTCAACATCTTTTTTACATCGCGGTGACCAAAACTGGATGCAGTATTCCAAGTGTGGCCTTACCAAGGCATTGCAAAGTGGTATTAACACTTCACGTGATCTTGAAATAATCTATGAGAAAAAGGTCGAGCTCTACATTCCCTTGGTACTCCTTCCTCTTTTCTCCGCTTAGTAATCGCGAACCGCCGGGTTAGTAAGTACTTATGTAGCCCTTTCCCACGCGTCTTACTGGACCACCTGTGCAGGGATCTTTCCGTCGGCGCGGAACTTCAACCCCCGTGGCGAAAAAGTTGCCTCGGGCAACGAAAGGCAAATATGAATAGCGAACGCAAGCCCACTCCCCTCGCCCCTTTCCCTTCCCAAAGGACAGACTGCGCTTTTCCAGTTTCTATCCAGTCAGGAAACGCCTTTGGCCTGCCAGAGAAAGGCACGAGCCGCCAGTGAGCACGACGCAGGAAAAAAAGGAACGTGGCCTAAGAGCTCTCGCGGCGCTCGAGTTCGTACATTTCTCCTCCCCCCCCTGTCGGCGAGGGGCTCCCTTCCTCCTCACCATAGCTACCGCAAAGCTTTCCTGACCGACTTAATCCCGGCCGAAGTGAGCACCAGAGGCCCAGGGAACAGCGGTGAGTCAGGAAACCAAGAGCAAGCAGCAACGCAGACACTCGCCCAAAAGAAAGCACGCCCTCAAAAACACACGCTTATATAGTCTGACGAAGAGCCATTCTCCGCCCCTTCCCCTTTATCCCGGAACTGATATCGTTACCCCCAGAAACCAATCAGATAGTTGCAGGGGTTCTCAACCTTGGCAACTTTAAGACTTGTGGACTTCAACTCCCAGAATTCCTCAGCCAGCTTTGCTGGCTGAGGATTTCTGGGAGTTGAAGTCCACAAGTCTTAAAGTTGCCAAGGTTGAGAACCCCTGAGATAGTGGAAGATCTGCAGGCGTAGCCTCAGGAGAACGGGTGCTCCTATTGGTGCCGGAAAACGGCGGAGTCTTTTTTTTTTTAAGGGGGGGGGGAGGCGTCTCTCTCCCGCCTTGGCAGGGCCGAAGCGTCGTCTCGGGGAGGTGGCGTTCTCTCCTGTCACTTTTTTTTAGCGCTTTGGAACACGGGTGTCAAACGTGTCGCGACGTTGTTTTTTTTTTTGCCTTTGCTGAGCCGGGGTGGGCGTGGCGCCCCTGCTTTGGACGAGAGTAAAACGATCCTTATTGCGTCAAAATAGGCTATGTTAGATATTAGCCGTTAGGAAATTTAGAATCCTGGAAGTTGGAATCCATTCACGTTAAACTTGAGTCACCGATTAGACGTTAATGTCCACCAGGGAAGCTACTCTTAAGATACCTCATAATAACCAACAGCGTCTCCCCCGCCCTCCCAATCACACTTAGGCTAAGAGGGG
>NW_015418609.1:0-1524 GCF_001527695.2 Protobothrops mucrosquamatus | reverse complement strand
GGGACAGCCAACATTTTAGAGCGGCAAGAAGGCTGCCAACATCTATAGTGGCAAGCAGGCTGCCAACATCTATACCTTATAGCAGTGATGGCGAACCTTTTAGAGACCGAGTGCCCAAACTTCAACCCCAAACCCACTTATGTATTGCCGGGTGGGCGTGGCTGCTGGGTGGGCATGACTACAGTGGTCATGGCAGATGTGTGGGCATGGCCAGGGTAGGCATGGCCAGATCGATGTTGCTCCTGGGGAGGGACGCCTGTGGGGGCCGGGCAGGATTGGGGGAGATCCAGGGGTCTCTGGCGGGCGGGTCGGGGGACAGGAGGCTGGTTCTGTGGGGTGAGGCGAGGCAGGGCGGGTGTGCCATGTCGCAGGGCAAGGTGAGGCAGGGGCCGGGGCGGCTGCTGCCTGACACCATTGACCCCCACACACAAAGGCCAGCAAGCACATGGGTGCTGGGATGCATCCACCCACGTGGGACCTCGGCAAGTTAGCGGGCGGCTGGTTGAAGAGGACAGTTGCTATCTCGGGGGCATGGTGTGCGTGCCCACAGAGAGGGCTCCGAGTGCCGCCTCAGGCACGTGTGCCATAGGTTTGCCACCACTGCCTTATAGTTTATATATAAGCTATACCTTATAGCTATGTTTGGCATCAGTAAGCTTTGTATTTGTGAAACGCTGCCTTCCCTGCTTTGCAGGAAAGAGATGGCAAGTTGGCCACAGTTGTATTGTCACAGTGAAGCAGAATAGTGATCAGTCTTCACATGGGCTTTAGTGAAGTAGGGAAGGCCATATCAAGGATAGTTTCTGTATTCCTAAAACAACCATTGCTTTGGTGGCCAAAACCTTATTTAACTTGGAGGGGGAGGAGCCAAGTGCCACTATGGATAGGTCATACCATGTATTTTATTTATTTATTTATTTTATTTATTTATTAAATTTATATACCGCCCTATCTCCCTTGCGGCACTCAGGGCGGCGAACAGGCGATACTAAAAACCACAATAATAAATAAATAGTTTGTTTTAAAATCGAATTAAATAACAGGCCTGTTCTAAAAACACACCCGTAAAAAACCCCCCACTGAAACATAATCAAACTACGCCAGGCCAGCCGCACGGAATAGATGGGCCTTCAGGGCTCAGCGAAAAAGGCGCAGGTCCGCAACTGTACGTAGGTCAGGGGGTAGGTCATTCCAGAGGGCAGGAGCTGCCACAGAGAAGGCTCTCCCCCTGGGGGTCGCCAGCCGGCATAGTCTGGCCGATGGCACTCTAAGGAGGCCCTCTCTGTGGGAGCGGACTGGTCGAAGGGAGGTGTTTGGTAGGAGGCGGTCTTGCAAATACCTAGGTCCATTGCCATGGAGCGCTTTAAAAGTTGTTACTAACACCTTGAAGCGCACCCGGAAGGCCACCGGTAGCCAGTGCAGCTCGCGCAGGAGAGGTGTTATGGGGGATACTTTTTTTTTGAAACTCTACTAAACTTATTCTAGGGCTTGCATGTTCTTGTGTGTGTCTCTGTGTGCTTATTT
>NW_015418608.1:0-1524 GCF_001527695.2 Protobothrops mucrosquamatus | reverse complement strand
CGTCTCAGACAATCAGGAGCCCAAAGGACTGGCTGTGCCATGCCAAGAGCCACTGACAAATGTGTGTGAACATCCCAGTTAAAGGAAAGCTCGCTCAAAAAATTGCTGGATAACTTCCTGCATCCTGACATTGTCACTCCCTCCAGACACATTTCCGCGGGATCCTTCCAGAAAGGCGGTGAGGGTAGATTTGATCACCCAGCGCAAAGATCAGAAGATGTGTATTCTCTGCTTGAGCAAAGATAAAGGATCTTTAGATTTTTGAGCATCAACTTTCTTCCTGGGAATGGTTAGGGCTAGACTTGGGTCAAATATGGGTTTGAGATGTGAGGTATCTTTAGAGAAGCTTTGGGTTTTAAGCTCTGGGTTGAAACCAAGCTTTGGTTTATGTTTTCCTACAAAAGTAAGTAAGGTTCTACATTTAGGCAAGAAAAACCAAATGTACAGGTATAGTATAGGGGGTACCTTGCTCAATAGTAGTAACTGTGAGAGGGATCTCGGAGTCCTAGTGGACAATCACTTAAATATGAGCCAGCCGTGTGCTGCAGCTGCCAAAAAAGCCAACACAGTGCTAGGCTGCATTAACAGAGGGATAGAATCAAGATCACGTGAAGTGTTAATACCACTTTACAAGGCCTTGGTAAGGCCATACTTGGAATACTGCATCCAGTGTTGGTCACCACGATGTAAAAAAGATGTTGAGACTCTAGAAAGAGTGCAGAGAAGAGCAACAAAGATGATCAGGGGACTGGAGGCCAAAACATATAAGGAACGGTTGCTGGAATTGGGTTTGTCTAGTTTAATGAAAAGAAGGACGAGGGGGGACATGATAGCAGTCTCCCCAATATCTCAGGGGCTGCCCCAAAGAAGAGGGAGTCAAGCTATTTTCCAAAGCACCTGAAGGCAGGACAAGAAGCAACGGATGGAAACTAACCAAGAAGAGAAGCAACCTAGAACTAAGGAGAAACTTCCTGACAGTTAGAACAATTAACCAATGGAACAACCTGCCTCCAGAAGTGGTGAATGCTCCAACACTGGAAGTTTTTAAGAAGAGACTGGACAGCCATTTGTCCGAAATGGTATAGGGTTTCCTGCCTGAGCAGGGGGTTGGACTAGATGACCTCCAAGGTCCCTTCCAACTTTACCATTATTATTATTATTATTATTATTATTATTATTATTATTATTATTATTATTATTATTATTATTATTATTATTATTATTACAAATCGTTTTCTGCTTTTCTACCTTACTTTCAGGAGAGGCTAAGCGAACCGTGGTGGCTCAGGTGGTTAGGACACCGGATTGACCATTGGCAAACCCATGTTTGAAGCCTGAGTGCTGCTGTGGGTCAGGGTAAGCTCCTGTCGTTTGCTCCAGCTCCTGTTGACCTAGCAGTTGAAAAATGTGCAATCGTGAGTAGACAAATAGGTACCACTTTGGTGGGTTCATTATTGGGGACATGAAAAGAGCTCCAACCGGGCATCCCCTGGGCAATGGCGATGTCACCTGTTGATCCTTTCA
>NW_015418607.1:0-1524 GCF_001527695.2 Protobothrops mucrosquamatus | reverse complement strand
AGTTGAGAATACTCCAACACTAGAGGTTTTTAAGAAGAGATTGGACAACCATTTATCTTAAATGATACAGGGTTTCCCTGCCTGAGCAGGGGGTTGGACTAGAAGACCTCCAAGGTCACTTACAATTCTATTATTCTGTTATTTTGTTTTAGCCTGTTGTTATTGCTGAATTTTTTAATTTTCAATTCTCATCATTTTGTACAAGTCCTGGTACCTCTGGATACAAACAGAAAAAAAGTAAACCAAGTGTTTCAAAATAATGCACAAAGTTAAACCTATGTTCTGTTTAACCTGGGCTCTGATGTGTATTTTGAAAGTGTTCAATGAAAAAGAAACTCAAATGGTTTGGACTTGCATGTGCTAACTTCATCAAGAATCATATCTGGGATTTTGTGCTCAGACCATTAAAGCATTCAGCTGCTTCAAAACAGCTCATGCACTTCACTGATGCTCAAGATAGCTTAGGATGCAGTCTTGCAGTCAGTTAATTGTAAAATAAATCGTTAACTATGCTACATTGTTCCCACATCCATCTTAGATAACACCAACTAATTTCATTTTGACATGAAGGCATTGTGATCCAGTTACATATGTAAAGAACTTCAGCAAAGTTCTGTTCTTTGTATTTTATTATTCATACCAAATTATCTAAGGCTATAGTAATAGATATAGAACAGGTTAATTATATATACTGCCTGAATGAATAACAAGTATCTGAGGAAATCTGGCTACAGTTTTTTTTTAAAACAAAATCATTTAATTTATTAAATATGTACTTTGGCTTATGTCTTTTGAAATTGTTGGCCCTTTGTTGAAACCTGCTATTAGGAAGAAAGTATGCCTGACAATTGTCTTCTTAAAAGCCATCTCAGAAGAAATGATGCATTATGTTGTATAGAGAGAATGCACCATAATCCAGAAAGAGGAACACTTGTCATTTAGTTATTTTAACTGGTCATAGGCCTTGTTTCTGAAAGAATCCCTTTTTTATGTATTACATAAAAGTTGTAATTAGGCTGCTTAGATGTGCATTTTCATTTCCTGGCTTCCATAGGTAAGGGAACAAAGAGCAGGTCAACATTCATACAATTGTTTAAAGCTAGGCAGTTTACATTTCTCATAAAAGGCAGGTTAACAAGTAACAAGACTCTAGAAAGAGTACAGAGAAGAGCAACAAAGATGATTAGGAGACTGGAGGCCAAAACATATAAGGAAAGGCTGCTGGAATTGGGTATGTCTAGTTTAACGAAGAGAAGGACGAGGGGGGACATGAGAGCAGTGTTCCAATATCTCAGGGGCTGCCACAAAGTAGAGGGAGTCAAGCTAAGCGCCTGAAGGCAGGACAAGAAGCAACAGATGGAAACTAATCAAGGAGAGAAGCAACCTAGAACTAAGGAGAAACTTCCTGACAGTTAGAACAATTAACCAGTGGAACAACCTGCCTCCAGAAGTGGTGAATGCTCCAACACTGGAAGTTTTTAAGAAGAGACTGGACAGCCATTTGTCTGAAATGGTATAGGGTTT
>NW_015418606.1:0-1524 GCF_001527695.2 Protobothrops mucrosquamatus | reverse complement strand
AGGGAGAAGGAGGGAGGGAAGAGGGGAAGGAAGGAAAGAGAGAGAGAGAGAAGAACGAAAGAAAGAAGGAAGGAAAGAGAAAGAGGGAGAGACAAAAGAGAGGAAGAGAGGAAGGAAGGAAGGAGAAAGAGGGAGGGAGGGAGGGAAGAGGGGAAGGAAGGAAAGAGAGAGAGAAGAAGGAAAGGAAGGAGAGGGAAAGTAAGGAAGGAAGGAAGGAAAACGTTCTAGTCCTCTTGATTCAAATAAACAGAAGCTCCCCCTTCAAGGAGGGTCCCAGGCCCATCCGGGGTGCCGCCAGGCCCTTCCCTTCCACAAGGGGCCATAAAGGGGCACTTGGAGACCTGCCAGTTCCCGGCTGGCTGAGTCACCAAGAGAAAAGCTACCTGGGGCTTCCTGGCACACACCTGGCCCAGCCTGTGTGACTCAGAGACCGCCTCAGCCCCACCTGTTTGCACCGTGGGGCTGCGGCCCCAGGCCGGGTCTTTTGCCAAGGCCGCTGCGGGTGTCCTGGGGCCACGGAGCAAACTGGCTTTGCCCCGTTCCCGGCAGGGAGAAATTCGGAAAGGCTGCAGGGGTGACTCTCCAGAGGATTCTGGGTAATTGGTCTCCTTTGCAAGGAGCATCCTTTAAGCTCTGCGGCTCTTGCAGAGGGAATTTTCCATCCTATTTTGAGGTCTGATCCCGGTTTAGGGACCTGTCAGCCACGCTGCAAGGCGGGAGAGTGGGTGGGGCTAAAGAAAGGGTAGGTGGGGCTAAAGCAGGGGTGTTCAAACTGGGTGGGGCTACCACAGGTCAAGCTCCCTGATTTGATGCAAGGGGAGCCCAGCGCTGCTGGTTTACAAGCAGGTGACCAGGTGAGTCGCTCGTTTTCCAACAAACCAGGATGCGGTCGCATAGAAAGCACTGATGGAGAATTGCGGCTACTTCACACACACACACACACACACACACACACACAATGAGAGAAAGAATAAAATTCAAGTCTAAGGCGGGACTAGAACTCACCGTCTCCTAGTGACTGGCTCAAAATCAGCCAGCTGGTTTTCATGCCTTCGGCGGGACTAGAACTCACCGTCTCCTGGTGATTGGTCCAAAGTCACCCAGGAGGTTTTCATATAGACTAAGGTGGAACTAGAACTCACCGTCGCCCCGGTTTCTACCCTGCTGCCTTAACCACTAGGTCAAACCTGAGCAGGGGGTTGGACTAGATGACCTCCAAGGTTCCTTCCAACTTTATTATTATTTTTATTTTTATTTTTATTATACCAATGCTAGCTTCTTCTGACATTCCTTCTCTTTCTTATTATTGATCATCGCACAATCAGCCAGATGTTCAGACTGGATTTGGCATTATATTACTACTACTACTACTACTACTACTACTACTACTACTACTACTACTACTACTACTACTACTACTACTAATCATCGCACAGTCAGCCAGATGTTCAGACTGGATTTGGCATTATATTACTACTACTACTACTACTACTACTACTACTACTACTACTACTACTACTACTA
>NW_015418605.1:0-1524 GCF_001527695.2 Protobothrops mucrosquamatus | reverse complement strand
AAGTTGGAAGGGATCTCGGAGGTCATCTAGTCCAACCCCCTGCTCAGGCAGGAAACCCTATACCATTTCGGACAAATGGCTGTCCAGTTTCTTCTTAAAAACTTCCAGTGTTGGCGCATTCACCGCTTCTGGAGGCAGGTTGTTCCACTGGTTAATTGTTCTAACTGTCAGGAAGTTTCTCCTTAGTTCTAGGTTGCTTTTCTCTTTGATTAGTTTCCACCCGTTGCTTCTTGTCCTGCCTTCAGGCGCTTTGGAGAATAGCTTGACTCCCTCTTCTTTGTGGCAGCCCCTAAGATATTGGAAAGCTGCTATCATGTCCCCCCTCATCCTTCTCTTTGTTAAACTAGATATACCCAATTCCAGCAACCGTTCCTTATATGTTTTAGCCTCCAGTCCCTTAATCATCTTTGTTGCTCTTCTCTGTACTCTAGAGTCTCAACATCTTTTTTACATTGTGGTGACCAAAACTGGATGCAGTATTCCAAGTATAATCTGTAAACTCTAAACCAATGTCTCAATCTTGTCAACTTTAAGATGAGCGGACTTCAATTCCCAGAATTACCTATGCTGAATTCTGGGAGTTGAAGTTCGTACATCTTAAAGTTGCGAAGACTGAAAAACCATTGCTCTGAATCCTAGTACACTCTGAAAGAAAGACGAATATATTTGCAATGAATTGTCACACGTAGTGCCTTCATGGCTTCATACAGTCTGCCAAGTTGTTTTTGGTTTAATAAGATAAAATTTCCCTACTGTCGTTAGAAAATTATTGTTTACCAGACATCATTAAGAGCTTCAAATTCAAATTGAAATGAAAGATGCAATTGTATAGATAATATCGCTTCAGGTAACACAAGTGATTCAGCATCTTAGGAGCCAACGAAGTCTAGAAACAGAAACCTGCCAGTTACCTTATACGGGAAGCACCTTAACTGTGATCTGGAGTAGACCCCTGAGTCCCATACTTTGATGTGGCCATACCGTTGGGCCACTGGCAGAAAGAGCTTCATAAAGTATTTTTTTTAATCCAGGTTCTTATCAAGTTTTGATTTGATCTTCAATTTTGCCTTCTGGTGTTATTCTCTAGGTTTGGCTTGAGCTTCTAACTCTGGCACTCAAAATACTATCTGGCTCCATTTCAACAGGTGCCTATGGCTCAGCCTTAACACACAGGAACTTGTCTTATGTAGCTATAGTTCCTTGAATTGTAAGCAACAAGTTTTTCTAGTCAACAGAAAGGTAGAACCAATATCTATACATCTGTGATGCAGACATAGATCCATGGTGGTGCAGTGGTTAGAATGCAGTATTGCAGGCTAACTCACTAATAATAATAATAATAATAATAATAATAATAATAATAATAATAATAATAATAATAATAATAATAATAATAATAATAATAATAATAATAATAATAATAAAGTTGGAAGGGACCTTGGAGGTCATCTAGTCCAACCTCCTGCTCAGGCAGGAAACCCTATACCATTTCGGACAAATGGCTGTCCAGTTTCTTCTTAAAAA
>NW_015418604.1:0-1524 GCF_001527695.2 Protobothrops mucrosquamatus | reverse complement strand
CCAGTGATGGAGCACCTACAACTTCTGGAGGCAAATCGTTCCACTGATTAATTGTTCTCACTGTCAGGAAGTTTCTCCTTAGTTTTAGGTTGCTTTTCT
Organism: Protobothrops mucrosquamatus; assembly: GCF_001527695.2. Taxonomy (NCBI): domain Eukaryota; kingdom Metazoa; phylum Chordata; class Lepidosauria; order Squamata; family Viperidae; genus Protobothrops; species Protobothrops mucrosquamatus. The sequence goes on along the minus strand of NW_015418604.1, from coordinate 1,425 downwards.
CCTTGATTCAGGCTTGACTCAATGAAAAACTATCATTTTAAACAATGAAGTCCCCCAGTGGAGAAATGGATTATGAAAACGTTAGAATTTTCCAGAAATGGCAAAACTGACCTGTTTGGTCAGAGAAAAAACAAAAACAAAAACGAAACAACTAAACTGTTTTTTTGAAAGACTGAAAACTTTTTTTTTCCTGAAAGAATAAAGAGATGAAATGATGATGGATGGCTTTGAATATTAAGCTGGAGTTGGAATAAGTGAGAGGCTAAAGGGATTTATATAATATTTCCAGGTATTCCATCAGCCGAGGACCCGGGGTAGGGGCGGTGGGGTAGCGGTCATTATAAGGGAGAGCCTATGCCCGAGGGAGACCACTGTGCCTCAGATAGACGGTGGAGAGTCCCTCCTTGTGAAGTGGGGACAAGGGGTACAAGCGGGCCTGTTGATCATATACCTGGCCCCCTGCTATGTATCAACGGCCCTGCCTGAGCTGGCTGACGTAATAGCCGGGGTGGCAGTTGAGACCCCCAGACTTATAGTCATGGGGGATTTCAATCTGCCATCGGCGGGCGAAACGGCGGCAGCTCGGGAGTTCCTGGCTTCCATGACGGCCTTGGACCTGACCCAATTAGTTCATGCCCCCACTCACACGGGAGGACACACACTGGATCTAATTTTTGTCTCTGGCCAGTGGCAGAATGATCTGGAAATGGGGGAGGTGGTTATAGAGCCCCTGTCATGGTCAGATCATTCACTCCTTAGGATGGACTTCCGGACCGCTCCCCCCCCCACCGCAGGGAGACGGAACCGCATAGATGGTTCCGTCCCAGGCGCCTGATGGACCCGGAGAGGTTCCTGACGGAGCTTGGACCATATCCGGAGGATCTAGGTCACGACTCGGCTGAAAATCTGGCGGCGGCCTGGGATGTGGCCGCGGCTGCAGCACTGGACCGAGTCGTGCCTCTGCGGCCTCTGACCCGGCGCAGATCTCAACTGGCTCCCTGGTTTACCGAGGAGCTGAGAGAGATGAAGCGCCGGAAAAGACACCTAGAGAGCAGTTGGAGGGCTACCCGAACCGAATCCGACCGAGCACAGGCAAGGATGCATGTTAGATCCTACCTAGTGGCGATGAGGGTGGCGAGGTCTAATTACTACTCCACCCTCATTGTGTCATCAGATAATCGCCCAGCCACCCTCTTCAGGGTGACCCGCTCTCTCCTTCAGTTGAGGGGGGGGGGAGGATCCCCTGGAGGGGAGGGCTGAGGACTTTGCCCAATATCTGTATGACAAAGTCGCTCGGATCCGAGAAGGCTTGGACTCTGACTGGGTGGCCCCGGGGGAGGAGACGGGAGCAGGTCTTGAGACTATTATATGGGAGGAGTTTGACTCTGTGGCTCCCGAGGACGTGGACAGGATCCTGGGGAGGCT
>NW_015418603.1:10682-11815 GCF_001527695.2 Protobothrops mucrosquamatus | reverse complement strand
CCCTCCCAACACCGCCCGCGCGGCCGCATTTTGGACTAGCTGGAGCCTCCGGGTGCTCCTCAAGGGAAGCCCCATGTAGAGAGCATTACAGTAGTCCAGGCGGGAGGTGACCAGAGCATGAGTGACTGTGCGCAAGGCGTCCCGGTCCAGAAAAGGCCGCAACTGGTGAATCAGGCGAACCTGATAAAACGCCCCCCTGTATTTTATTATTCTAGTCTATTCTATTCTATATTTTATTATTCTATTCTATTCTATTCTATTCTGTATTTTATTATTCTATTCTATTCTATTCTATTCTATTCTATATTTTATTATTCTATTCTATTCTATTCTATTCTGTATTTTATTATTCTATTCTATTCTATTCTATATTTTATTATTCTATTCTATTCTATTCTATTCTATTCTGTATTTTATTATTCTATTCTATTCTATTCTATATTTTATTATTCTATTCTATTCTATTCTATTCTATTCTATTCTATTCTATTCTATTCTGTATTTTATTATTCTATTCTATTCTATTCCTTATTTCTATTCTATTCTATTCTATTCTATTCTATATTCTATATTCTATATTCTATATTCTATATTCTATATTCTATATCCTATCCATAAACCCAGAGACCCCCTCTACGCCCCCTCCCACCTCCAGCCCCCAAGACCCTGCCACCAACCGGCTGGGAAGTCCAGGCGGGGGTGGGGGGGGCGTGGAGGGGCGGGGCTGGCTGGCAGGTTTCCGAGGCGCCTGATTTGCATAGGGGCGAGGGGGGCGGGGCCCGAGGAGGGATAAAGCGGCGGCGGCTCGGCCCGGCGTCCTCTTTTCCCTTCGGGAGCATCTCGGCTCGCTCACCTTGCTCCGGCGGCGGCTGCAGCAGCCTCACCTGGTTGCTTTGCCCCGGGAGGGGCCCCTGCGCTCGAGTCCGCCCCCCCAGCCAGCCCCCCAGCCAGCCCCCAGCCCCACCTGGCCTGGCCATGGCCGTCGAGAAGGAGAAGAAGAGCTGCGGGCAGGTGATGCACGACTGGAAGGAGTTCGTCTGGAACCCCCGCACCCACCAGTTTATGGGGCGCACCGGCACCAGCTGGGGTGAGGCTAGGGGCGGCGGGGGGGGCGGGGGGCGTCAGGAAGACCC
>NW_015418603.1:0-1524 GCF_001527695.2 Protobothrops mucrosquamatus | reverse complement strand
GGGGGTCTCCTCTGTGGATATTATAACCCACAGAGAAATAAATCCAAGTGGCAGATTTGATAGAGAAGAATTGATCCTGGTTTCCGGGAGACCCGCTTCTCTGAACCGTGGCGATTTGGAAGATGGGTGGATTGCAAACTCCCAGAATTCCTCGGCCAGCAGGAGAGAAAGAGGGAAGGAGAAAGAAAGAAAGAAAGAATAAGAGACAAGAAAAGAAAAGAAAAGAAGAAAAGAAAATTCTGGAAGTTGAAGTCCACCCATCTTCAAGTTGCTGAGAAAGAAAGAAGGAAAGAAAGAAAGAAAGAAAGAAAGAAAGAAAAAAGGGAAGAAGGAAGAAAGGAAAGGAAGGCAAGAAAAGAAAGAAAGAAAGAATGAATGAATGAATTCTGGGAGTTGAAGTCCACCCATCTTCAAGTTGCTGAGAAAGAAAGAAAGAAAAAGAGAGAGAAAGAGAAAAGGAAGGAGGAAAGGGAAGGAAAGAAAGAAAGATTGGGTGAGAAGGAGGGAGGAAGGAAGGAAGAAGAAAAAGAAAGAATGAAAGAAAGAAAGAGAGAAAGAGAAAAGGAAGGAGGAAAGAAAGGGAAAAAAGAAAGAGAGAGATTGGGTGAGGAGGAAGGAAGGAGAGAGAAAGAAAGAAAGAAAGGAAAGAAAGAAAGAAAGATTGGGTGAGAAGGAGGAAGGAAGGAAGGAAGAAGAAAAAGAAAGAATGAAAGAAAGAGAAAGAGAGAAAGAGAAAAGGAAGGAGGAAAGAAAGGGAAAAAATAAAGAGAGAGAGAGAGAGAGAGAGAGATTGGGTGTGGAGGAAAGAAGGAGAGAGAAAGAAAGAAAGAAAGAATGAATTCTGGAAGTTTGAAGTCCACCCATCTTCAAGTTGCTGAGAAAGAAAGAAAGAGAGAGAAAGAGAAAAGGAAGGAGGAAAGGGAAGGAAAGAAAGAAAGAAAGATTGGGTGAGAAGGAGGAAGGAAGGAAGAAGAAAAAGAAAGAATGAAAGAAAGAAAGAGAGAAAGAGAAAAGGAAGGAGGAAAGAAAGGGAAAAAAGAAAGAGAGAGAGAGATTGGGTGAGGAGGAAGGAAGGAGAGAGAAAGAAAGAAAGAAAGGAAAGAAAGAAAGAAAGATTGGGTGAGAAGGAGGAAGGAAGGAAGAAGAAAAAGAAAGAATGAAAGAAAGAGAAAGAGAGAAAGAGAAAAGGAAGGAGGAAAGAAAGGGAAAAAATAGAGAGAGAGAGAGAGATTGGGTATGGAGGAAGGAAGGAGAGAGAAAGAAAGGAAAGAAAGAAAGAAAGAAAGAAAGAAAGAAAGAAAGAAAGAAAGAATTCTGGAAGTTTGAAGTCCACCCATCTTCCAGTTTGCCGAGGTGGAGAAAAACTGGCTAATTCAATGCTCAAATCTGTGCAAATAAAAACGATAACACGGAGGAAGAGGAGGGGGGGGGTCCTCAAACACGTCAGTAACCTGGCCTCCTGTCCCCCCCCGTGTCCCCCCCCCCTTGTCTCCCCCCCCCAGCTCTTATCCTGCTCTTCTACTT
>NW_015418602.1:0-1524 GCF_001527695.2 Protobothrops mucrosquamatus | reverse complement strand
TTCCTTCCTTCCTTCCTTCCTTCCTTCCTTCCTTCCTTCCTTCCTTCCTTCCTTCCTTCCTTCCTTCCTTCCTTCCTTCCTTCCTTCCTTCCTTGGACTTGTTCCCTTCTTGCTTTGCAAGACCATTTTTGCCAAGTAACCAATATCTCTCAGCCAGCAGATCCATCTTTCATTCCGTACGTTATATTTCTATGTGGATTTTGCTCCCCTCTTATTTATTTAAATTTTGATTGAACTCAAACTTGCTACCTTCCAGGAGACTATCCAGTTCTGGAGGAGGGGAGGGACAAAAAACCCCACCACTACCCTGTTCTACTGAGACTTAAACAAAAATAGAGCAAAGCCTCTGTCAGATTGCTCGAGTTTAACCAAAGAGACTGCATATATGTATTAACTTCGAAAAGAAAAGCAGCTTAAAGCGGTGCAAACTTTGTAGAGCTTTCTTAGATCCTTGGAGCTTACTGTATTCCATCAGCTCTATATAACACAGGAGCAAAATAAGAAGGTTTGATTCCAGAATGGAACACCTTCTTGACACGATTCTGCTGGGATGAAATGTTGAGAGGAGGCTGCAAAGTGTTGGAAGAAAAAAAGGGCCTCACTAAATGGAATTCTTTTTTTTTTTCTTCAGTTGTGTGGGAAACGGCGCTCAACTTTAGAATTAAAGACAATCCAGTTGCTTGTTCAATCAGCACGTAGAATGATGTTTATTGAGTGTAGAGTATTTGAGGCTGGCCTGTAATATTATATACACACATACACTCTACTCTACTACTAGAGAGGGTGGGTGGGTGGAAGGATCCAAATGTATGGGGCCATCACAAATATGGAGTAAATCCATACAGATTGCTTATCGATTAATTTATCGGATTTTAATCAGGAGCCGGGAACAGAACTTCTGAAGTTTGCCTTATGGTAACACAGCACACATTAAATGTATAAGCTTATTCTCCCTCTCTCTCTCACACACACAGATGCACACATAAACATAGAGACATCCAAAAATAAATGAAAAATGTGTTACATCTGATCGTTAGGTAATTTGATTACATTCGATGCATTTTGAATTGGGAAACACTGGAAAAAAATTGGGAAATTTTGAATTGGGAAAAAACTCTCTCTCTCTCTCTCTCTCTCTCTCTCTCTCTCTCTCTCTCTCTCTCTCTCTCTCTCTCTCTCTCTCTCTCTCTCTCTCCTTCATCCTTCCTCTGAACTCAATTATTCCATATTATGCAGAGGAAAAATGCTCCTTTTCTTCTTCATGGTGCATTATATATAGCAGCCCCAATTAAATGAAATGATTTAAGCTAATTATAATTCGTTTAATTCCCCTTCCTTTCCATGAGTCAGCTAGGGGTGGATTGGCTCCAGTATGGTGGAAAAATAATTCATTGTGTTACAGATCAACCATTTTTAAGGTAACCTATTTTATTAAAAATGTTTTAAGAAAACTTCAGCATAGTTGGAGCCAGGCGTAACAATACATATTTCTTTTTCTTGACACTGTTCCCTTGTGAACAATCA
>NW_015418601.1:0-1524 GCF_001527695.2 Protobothrops mucrosquamatus | reverse complement strand
TAGTTTGATTAAGTTTGATTATGTTTTAGTGGGGGTTTTGTATGGGGTGTTTTTAGAACAGGCCTGTCATTTAATTTGATTTTAGCATAGAAATTATTTATTTATTATTGTGGTTTTTAGTATCGCCTGTTCACCGCCCTGAGTCCCGTAAGGGAGATAGGGCGGTATATAAATTTAATAAATAAATAAATAAATAAATTTCCAATTTAGCATTGCAATTGTGATTATTACTTAGTCCTTTTACTATGAACAGTTTACGCTTACTCTTGCTTCTGACACACTACCGGGTTTATTCTCCCATATTAAACAAATGTAGCATTCCTGCCAAAACTGTTAAGGGAGGTCTTTGCCACCGAAACCCAGAATAGCAGGGAAACAGTAATTCTGTTGAAGTAAAGAAAAAAAAAAGGAAGCTATTATGTAGTTTTGTTAACCATGGGCAACTTACCAACAATAGGCAGTGGTGGTTTTTTTTTTAATCAATGGGCAATTTTCCCTTCAAAATCAGATTTCATTAGTGAAAGAATCTGGTTTCCACATAGTAAACAAAAGCTGTCTGATTCTTTTTAATTTTACTGGTGCCAAAGGCTGGCAGCTTTGTTAAAACTCCTTTTACTTTGCCTACATTTGTTGATGCTTCTGGGCCTCCTGCCTGCCTGCTTGCCTGCCTGAAAGTTAGTTTTTTAAAATAGTTTCATGTAAGAGCTCTAACTTCAGTCTCTTGGATCTACAGTAGCACCTAAGTGGACAGCCAAGAATAATTCTTGCAAAATGTAGAGGTCTGCTTGAAGAGGATCAATTCCATAACACCGAAGACAAGTTGAAGCAAGTGAAGAAAATGGTTACTTATTCTACCTCTGTTTAGTTATATCTGACAGCATAATTGCAGTATAATTACCGGCATTTATGAATTGGATCAAGCCATCTGGAGAACACTCCTGAAAAGGCCACGCAAAATGAGTCAAAAGTGACCTAATAGCATTTGGTCCAAATATTCCGTGTAATACATCTGCCCAAATCCTAAAAAGTGGCATAATGAACTCTTAACTGGACACTGGGATGATCTTTGGAGAATATGTGATTTTCCTGAGTGCTAACATAATCTCAGTTCTGATTAACAAAGGGAAATCCTTTCTGTTCTCACAGGAGAGCACATAGTTCAAATAGCATATAAGAATGAGAGATTAGGAATAAACCTTTTTATTAACTATTTACAAAGGGCCATTGCTTACTTCCAGGGACTGTGCTTTGTACTTTCAAATTATGAGGCATATTTATTTACATTGCCAAGCTAAGATACTATTAAAATTAATCTAAAAACAGACTTTTTTTCTTTAAGAAAATGTTTTTGTCTTCCTTTTGTCTTTTCCTTGATCTAGACAATACAGCATCTATACTCACCAGACGAAATAGCTTTCGGAGGCAAGAACAGTCGGTTTATTATTTGCCAATATTCATTCTAGACAGTGGCTCTCCTTCGCTGAGTAGCACCAACACACTCACGATTCGAGTCTGTGACTGCGA
>NW_015418600.1:0-1524 GCF_001527695.2 Protobothrops mucrosquamatus | reverse complement strand
CCTGACCTAGGGTGGATTTTACATTGGGTTTTAAATATTCGGAAGACGCAACATTAAAATTCGGTTTAATTCGGTTTTAAGGGGGGGATTGTATATATGTTCTGGTTTTAAATATGTTGTGCGCCGCCCTGAGTCCCTGTCGGGAGAAGGGCGGCATATAAATTAAATAAAATAAATAAATAAATAAATAAATAAATGAATATGAAATGTCTGCTTTTTGCCACTGTAGGCTAACACAGCTTTGCTACAATGTTCTTTCATGAAAGAATCCAGTGCCATTTGTAATAAGGTTTCTATGGAGAAATGTAAAAAAATGGTTTGGTTTATTGCTTACATTTTCTGGGAATAATTATTCTTGGAAAAATATATTTCTTAATATACGTTTATACCACAAATATTAATAGATGGTTGAAAACATAATTATGAAAATTATTATTAGATATTTTAAAAGAAATGCATATGTTATTTCTACTTAGATACTTTAGACAAATTAATGATTTAATGATTAGATTATAAGGTATTCTCTCTCTCTCTCTCTCTCTCTCTCTCCCCCCCCCTCTCTCTCTGAATTTGCAGATCATGAGATTATTAGGTAGAACTATTTGTAAATGGCCTATCTTTCCTTGCCATTTGTCCGAAATGGTATAGGGTTTCCTGCCTGAGCAGGGGGTTGGACTAGATGACCTCCAAGATCCCTTCCAATTTTTATTATTATTATTATTATTATTATTATTATTATTATTATTATTATTATTATTATTATTATTATTATTATTATTATTATTATTATTATTAAATCTTGATTTATAGAAGAGATTTGGAAGATGAAGTGACAGAAGGCACACCTAGTGGAGGATTAACATTTTGGATTAATGTTAAGGATTCATGATTAATATAACATGGACAGAAATTACCAAAGGCCAAAGAACAAACAAACAAACTCATAATGAATGTACAAATGTGTAGTATGTACAGTATATATTCTTAGTCAAACCCTATAAAATTTAAATGTTTCAAAGATAGATCGCAATCAAAAAGATAATGATATGTAACGCTTAATGAACTTGAAATAAATTCATCACCTATCATATCAACCAACGAAAGGCAAGAGGAGAAAACTAGAATAGAATAATTGAAGTAAAGCTATGTCCTTGTTTTGGGAATGTTGATTACCTGACAAATGCTGGAATGCTGTATAATTTGATGATTTACTAAACAACCCATGACATATTGGATCATCCTTTCAGAGATATTTCTTTACCCAGAGAAACAAAATTACCACAGGGAAGTAAACAGGTAGTGGCAGCGACTTCCAATTTCTATTAATGTTGTTTGTGGGAAGCTGGCAGGGAGCATCAGAAATCCCTCCTTCTTCTTCTTGGTTGACCCACAGAACTGCTTTGCCACTTTGTGGTGGTGGTGGTGGGGAGATAGGAAACAATAGAATGGTTATGAGCAGGCAGAAAAACAGTGAGACCATGAGTGATTTCTGACTTCCTGCAGGCTTTCCCATTGACTTTGCTT
>NW_015418599.1:0-1524 GCF_001527695.2 Protobothrops mucrosquamatus | reverse complement strand
CCAGTCCAGTCAATTTCCATTTGAGATGCCTCTTAAAACCATTGTTGGGATGAACTAAGAATTACTACTCAAAATGCCTTTTAAACACATGACTCTCCAACTTGTTAAGTTTATCTCTTCTTCATTTGATGCTTGTTTGATTTGGTAATAGGATCTTAAAGTTTAACCTCCTAATTCAGATTTATTACACTATCTATCTGAGTCATTTTAGCCTACTTTGCATTATTCCCAAGGCAGGGTGTGATGAAAGTATCAACAAAATCATACGAAATTGGAAAAAGTAGCAACTGTTGCAGAGATTGCTTAATGTGGTTATAATATTGAACCCATTTAACATGCTTCTAAAAACACTTGTCCGAACTTGGCACTTTCCACAGATGCAGGTCTATGATTTTCTGTACTTCCCAAATAGCAACCTATGTACCGGTGCTGTTGGGCGTGAAAAGAAAAGCTCCTTCAACTATTCCACGGGTGTCAAACTTGCCACGTCACGTGACGTGTCGCGACGTATTGTGACTCTTTTTGCATTGCCGGCAATGGGGTGGGCGCAACTGCCACAGGCCAGCAGTTTGTCACCCCTGATTATTATTCTATACAACTAAAACTCCAAAGGAAACATTTCATCTATATAAATAAAAATGTAAATGTTCATTTGTTCAAAATCTTAAATCTCCGAAAGTTCTTTACCGATTGCTTTGAAATTTTGACACAACGTTGCATTCGAATACGCACGTGTTTTTATATACCTATATTATATAGATGTCACACCTGTGACAGGTAAACCATGCTTATTTTGAAAAACAGCGCCATCTGTTGGACATAAAAGCAACACACACTTTTACCAGACTGAGCCACAGCAATGCGTGGCTGGGTACAGCTAGTTTTGCATAAGAAGGAAGACATTTAAAAAAATTAAACAGAAAACTGATAGGAAATAACACATCTAGATGGTCTTAAGCTGCTTTTTCAAAATTGCAAAGATTATTAATTATTTATTAGTTGATTACAAATGGCTTTGGGGTGGATTTCCATCAGTACGCTGATGATACTCAGCTGTACATCTCCACCCCAGGCCACCCCAACGATGCCCTTGACGTGATGACCCGTTGCCTGGAGGCTGTAAGGGTCTGGATGGGGAGGAACAGACTCAGGCTCAACCCTTCCAAAACCGAGTGGCTGTGGCTGCCGGCGCCGCGGCATAGTCAGCTGACTCCATCACTGACTATAGGGGGCGAAATTCTGGCCTCCTCGGAGAGGGTGCGCAATCTGGGGGTCCTCCTGGATTCGCGGCTGACGCTGGAAGACCAGTTGTCAGCCGTGACCAGGGGGGCGTTTTATCAGGTACGCCTGATCCACCAGTTGTGGCCTTTTCTGGACCGGGACGCCCTGCGCACAGTCACTCATGCCCTCGTTACCTCCCGCCTGGACTACTGTAATGCTCTCTACATGGGGCTCCCCTTGAGGAGCACCCGGAGGCTCCAACTGGTCCAGAATGCGGCCGCGCGGGCGGTGTTGGGAGGGACT
>NW_015418598.1:0-1524 GCF_001527695.2 Protobothrops mucrosquamatus | reverse complement strand
CGTCGGCCAAGCAATGTAGGCTGGCGACCCCCAGGGGGAGGGCCTTCTCTGTGGGTGCCCCCACCCTCTGGAATGAACTACCCCCCGAGATCCGGATGATTCCGGATCTCCTTACTTTCCGCCGCGCCCTCAAGACATGGTTTTTCCAGCAAGCGGGCCTGACCTAGGGAGGATTTTAGGTAGGGATAATTTTAAAAGTGTTTTAATCGGAAACACAGCTGGTAATATTTGGTTTTAATTCGGCTTTTATCGGGGTTTATTTTTTGTATTTCTGTATTTTGTATTTTGTATTTTTTGTATTTTGTGTATATTATTTGTTTTTAATATGCTGTGAACCGCCCTGAGTCCTATGGGAGAAGGGCGGTATACAAATTAAATTATCTATCTATCTATCTATCTATCTAGTGACTGCTTGAAGTTACAACAGCACTGGGAAAAGTGACTTATGACTGTTTTTCACACTTGCAACCGTTGCAGCATTCCTGTGGTCGCGCGATCAAAACGGAGATGCTTGGCAACTGGTTCATATTTATGACGGTCGCCATGTCCCGGGGTCATGTGATCCCGTTTTGTGACCTTTTGACAAGCAAAGTCAATGGGAAAGCCAGATTCACTTAACAACCATGTTTCTAGCTTAACAACTGCAGTGATTCACTTAAAAACTCTGACAAGAGAGGTTGTAAAAGAGGACAAAATTCACTTAACAAATGTTTCACTTAGCAACAGAAATTTTGGGCTCAATTGTGAGTGTAAGTTGAGGACTACCTGCATAACCTACACAGAGGTGTAATTGTCCCCAAACACATCATCTACCTTGAATACATGAAAACAAAAAGCTGTATTCAAAACCAAACATGTCTTCATGTGGACAATCAGCCGTAGAGACAGATGCAAATGTGATAGTAGTTGTGTGTTATATAATAAATTTTACAACTACCGGTACATTCTCATGCCAGAGTCTAAGCACAGATTGTGCTCAGGTGACTCTGAGGGCACAGACAAACCTCCAAGTAATAATAGTAACAATAAAGTTGGAATGGAGGTCATCTAGTCCAACCCCCTGCTCAGGCAGGAAACCCTATACCATTTCAGACAAATGGCTCTCCAGTTTCTTCTTAAAAACTTCCAGTCTTGGAGCATTCACCGCTTCTGGAGGCAGATTGTTCCACTGGTTAATTGTTCTAACTGTCAGGAAGTTTCTCCTTAGTTCTAGGTTGTTTCTCTCCTTGATTAGTTTCCATCTGTTGCTTCTTGTCCTGCCTTCAGATGCTTTGGGGAATAGCTTGACTCCCTCTTCTTTGGGGCAGCCCCTGAGATATTGGAACACTGCTATCATGTCCCCCCCTGGTCCTTCTCTTCATTAAACGAGACATACCCAATTCCAGCAACCATTCCTTATATGCTTTCCTTATGGCCTCAACTACTCTCTAAAAGGCAAATGACCAGCTGTCTGCAAGGAATACAAATCCTTCCATTTCCAAACATCCAGTCACAGCTGAAGAAGCTTCTTGGATGAAAAGTAAA
>NW_015418597.1:0-1524 GCF_001527695.2 Protobothrops mucrosquamatus | reverse complement strand
TTATGACGGCTGCATTGTCCCGGGGGTCACGCAATCCCCTTTTGCGATGTCAGTGGGGGAAGCCGGATTCACTTAACAACCAGGTTACTAACTTAGCAACCACAGTGGTTCACTTAACAACTGTGGCAAGAAAGGTCGTAAAACGGGTAAAACTCAATTAACAAATGTCTCACTTAGCAACATAAATCTGGGCTCAACTGTGGTTGGAAGCAACTACTTGTATTAATGTTGAGGAAATAATTACGTTATTAAAAGGCCCTTGGGTTATATTTAGTTTTATATATATATTGATACAAATATATTGATATGTTCCATTGTGGTGGGATAATTAATCATTCAGAATAAAATTCCATGTTGAACAGCCTATGGAGTTATATCCACTAACTCTGAAAGATTTTAGGACTTTAATTTTCTCTTTTCCCAAAAATCCTAATTTTGGCTTTAGAGGGCTTCCTCTGTCCCCACTCCCCCCAGAAAACCTGAAGAGAGAGACACAGAGAGAAACACAGAAACAGAGAGAGAGAGAGAGAGAGAGAGAGAGAGGGAGAGAGAGAGAGAGAAAGAGAGAAAGAGAAAAAGAGAGAGAGAGGGTGGAAGGGAGGGAGAGAGAGAGAAAGAGAGAGGGAGGGAGGGAGAAAGAGAGAGAGAGAGCGAGAGAGAGGGAGAGAGAGAGAGAGAAAGAAAGATAGAGAGAGAAAAAGAGAGAGGGTGGGAGGGAGGGAGAGAGAGAGAGAGAGAGAGAGAGAGAGAGAGGGAGGATATGGCTACTTTAAAAGCTTCAATCTCTCTGACATTGCCATGTGAGAACATTAATGCATCTGTCCCAATGAACCTTAACGTCCCCTAAATTTGAAAAGTCTTATTATATTTTTCTGAATTCCTCGCTCTTCCTAAAAAATATAATGTTGATTTTGGAGAAATAAAATATTTTTCTCCCCACTCAGAAAAAACCTGAAGAGAGAGATTGGAAGAGAAAAAGACAGAAAGGATACGGCTACTTTAAAAACTTCAATCTCTCTGACACTGCCAGGTACGAGAACATTAATGCATCTGTCACGATAACAAGCTAAGAATAACATCTAGACATCAAACCCAGCAAAGAATCCATCGGAGGTGATTCACTCGGATCCGTCTCATTGATTTATTAAACGCAGAGCCTCACAGAGGCCGCATTGGCAAAATTAATGCAGAGATCAATTCAAGTGAAAGAAAAAAAGGGGAAAAAAGAAAGAAAACAGATAAATTGACACATAATTTACATGCAATTCCACAAACAGGCTCATTGTTTTATTTCGTCTAGCCGGAACCAATGAGTTTAAAAGTGCGCACACTCTGATCAGGTGGCGTTGAAGGCTCTTTCTACACACCCAGGCAGTGTTAAAGGAGAGGCGGTGTCAAGAGGACATCAAAACAGTTCCCAAACATCTTTGTGAATACCCATCAAGAATATCCTCAAGGTCCAATGATTTGGCTTCAGCTCAAGGAGTAGAGTTGGAGTAGATTCAGGACAGCAGGTGAGGGGAG
>NW_015418596.1:0-1524 GCF_001527695.2 Protobothrops mucrosquamatus | reverse complement strand
TTCACATTCTTTTCTCGCTAGATCGTATTGTTAACCATTGATAAAAATTCTTCCCATGTTTTAAAGTAAACTGAATCTTCTTTCTCTTTAATCTCTAACGTTAGTCTGTCCATTTCTGCACATTCTAAGATTTTTGTAATTATAATTTGGTCAGATGGTAAGTTTTCATTTTTCCAAAATTGGGCAAATGCTATTCTCGTGGCTGTCAGTACGTGTAATATTAAATATTCATTCTCTTTTCCATAATTAAGTTCAAATATTCCTAGCAAGAACAATTCTGGTTTAAATTCTATCTGTATTTTGGTCATCTTTTCCAACCATATATGAATCTTAAACCAAAATTTCTTTGCATTATCATTTCTCTCTGCCTCACTGATACAGTTCAGAGTGTGTGCTTACCTGAGCACCTCTGGAATAGGAACGAAATATGGTACAGAATCTGCCTTGTCCAGATGTGTCCCTGAAGGTAATACAGCACACGATTAATAATATAATCATTTCCATTCTAAGAGTGAAGTACTATAAACGGTTGTCTGATTAAGCCGCCTTAATCAGCTTTTATCTTGCTTTTATCTTCATTTATCATTTTACATTTGTTATTAATATTCAACAATTTACCAAAACTGAAAACAAGATACTTGAATACAGATCAGTGCACACATTATAGATTATTCTGTGTATATCTGTGTGCAGCCCTAGTTGAGGACAGAGCTCACTGACTGTCAATCACTCCCTCTCACTTTATCAGAGAAAGCCCATCCAACAGGTCACTAGTTTAGAGGATGGGTTGCACTAAGCAGGAACACTGCAAAAACTCCCTCCTGCTTTACCCCACGCCTGCCACCTCTTGATCAGAGGACTAAGCCCATCTTTCTAAACAGTTGTTGAACCCTGCCCTACCATGCTGTACATTAAAGGGAATGATTGGTAGTTGTTTTTCCTGAGATTCTGGGTGAATGGGAATCAAAGCCAGGGAAATCCACCATCACCTTGCTTACATTACAGGACTACATTAATTAATAAGGTCAACTCAATTTGGAAGGTTCCTTGTTGGGGTAGAATAGAGATCAATTAAAGGAGGCAGCCCAATTTATCCTGGCTTGTTTTCTGCTGGGTGAAAGATTGGTGAGTAGCACTTGAAGACAATCATCTGAAAGAGCTCTGGGTGATCCTGTCCTTGGTCTGTCTAATGCTCAGCATAAAGCCCCACTAAACTCATATACTCGTTTAGGAAATATTCAGAACAAATAAAATTCATATCTGTGATTAGGTTTATTAAATAATTTGGTCTGATTTGTAGTAATATTTAGCTAGGATAAAAGTGTCCTCCTGTTGTGACCACAAGTCAGTGTAGCCAAAATGCTCTTATCGTTAACTAAAGGTTTAGTATACTCCCACCCTCCTTATGAACCCTATCAGATTCTAGAAATGGTCCATACTTTGGTTAGGATGAGAGCTACCTAGTGAGTTTTTATCTAACTCATGTGATCTAATACTCAATTGTGCAAGTGTTTCTTATATAAA
>NW_015418595.1:0-1524 GCF_001527695.2 Protobothrops mucrosquamatus | reverse complement strand
AGTGGCCATTAGCAGAAGATAAAAGCAGAAGAAGTCCCAGAGAGGAATTAAAGCAGAAGGTGGAACAGGATTTGTAAGAAGAAAACATTACCACATAATAATAGTATAGTGCAGCAAATAGGAAATGTTGTAAGAATAGGATAATTATATAATATAGAGGAAATATAGTAATTGAACAGTAGTATAATACAGTATGGTAATTGTTATAGTAAATAGTATAGTAATGTAGAAATAATAGTAAAATAGAATCAAGAAAATAAATTTGTTCATGTATGGATTTATAAGTTTCACATTTCACTTTTATATTTTGTTTTCAAACTAAAACATCTTCCCATTTCTTATAGGGGGATGTAAAAAAACCACCTGTCCAGAGTCCAGTGCTTTTGTGATTCTTTTGAGTCTGGGTCAATCTAATTGTTGTTGTTTTTTAAAAAAGAAGCCTTTGATAGTGTTCCAGCTGAAAGCAAAACTGCCCAAGCAAGTGTCTCTTTCAGAGACTGTTTTGATTGACATTCCTTTTCTTGTTTGTCAGTTAGGTATTCAGCTTTGAGTAAATTGTTATTTTCACATAACAACTATGTATGTGTGAGTTTGAAACCTGAACCAGGACAACCACCTAGGTGGCACCCAAACTACTTTTTCAGAGTTTGGCAGCCAAAGGAGTGCCAGATTATCTTGAAACACAGAACTGAATATAACACAGAATACTGTCAGCTTTCATGGACCATTCAGAGCCATAACACTTGATACAATAATATTTTGAAAACTAAATACTACTATGTATGATTTGATAAAATCAAATTTTAAAACAATACTGAAATTACATCCAGCACATACATAGTTTTATGACCATAAAAATCTTGCATAGCTAAAATATTAATCCATTGCAAAATACACATACATCTCTAGAAATAGATTTCTAAGGCTTATTTTGCACTTCTAGCTTTCATTGTGCTAGTTTGAATAGCTTGCTGTTAAGCAGCCAAAATCAAGCCTTCAGCTTCTTTTTTAATATTCCAGTTGTAAGTCATCGCCAGTTTTTATTTTTATCCACTTTCCCTTTGATCTTTTGTACAAATTGACTATGTAATGTTTTTCCTTGCCAGCATACTATTCATGCTTTTCCAAATTTTGATAATTCATGTTTCCTGTACAGTAAGTTCTAATTTTTTTTTTTTTTTTCAATATAGAATGTTATTGTTTTTATCATAAAAGAAAAAATACATCACAAGTATTACACAATGATTTATCCCATCCCCTCACCCCCCGGACTTCCCAAACCAAACCTAGGCTAACATTCAACTACAAGTAAACAAATATTAATGTCTCTAACTCCAAACTCTAAACTTAAACAATCCATCTCCTCCGTGTTAATAAAAATTATTCATTTAATTAGTTCTTCAAATACCCAAAATCTTTACCATTTCAGCAAGATAGTTTAACAGCATCCCTTACTTATACAAAAAAAGAAAAGAAAAAAAATTTCCATCTTCCATAAAGTTAAAAAATTAATTCTATCATTTC
>NW_015418594.1:0-1524 GCF_001527695.2 Protobothrops mucrosquamatus | reverse complement strand
GCTGTGGTTATTTTGGTAAATAATATATAGTATTTGCACATCGCAAGAGCACACTGCAAATGTAGTACAAAATCTCTTCTTTGAATATAGCAGATAAATCTTGCTGTGCAATATCCAACTGGAGGCATAAATGTACTGTAGGTATTTGCTTAGAGTATGAACTAAAGTCAGTTCAGTGCATTAACTGAATTTAAATCTAGGCAAAAGTCATGTGCAAGGCAGAAGAATATGTAGCTATGGGACTATAATGCAATTGTAACATATATGTCTTGATTAATTTCTGCCATTTCCACTAAAAAGCGTCCTGAAGAGCCGAACTCTGAAGAACACTTTGAAATGCCATTGCTGATCAAGCAGCATTGGGATGGGTAAATGATGGCTTTTAGAATAAGAGAATAAAGAGAATTCTGGGAGTTGAAATTCACCCAACATAAACTTCCCAGAGTTGAGAAACACTGTACTACACAAAAGTTCATGGTCACTTTTGTGTTTCTGCAGAGTGAAGATGTTTGATTACCAAGCCATGTGTAAAGTGCCCCATCACCATCATAGTGGTACCCGTCCTCTTCTCAGTGTAAGTATCTCCATATCATAAACTACATCGTGAAGTCACAGCCAGGCTTGGAGCATAGAACAGAATGATGCAAAGAAGCTCAGAAATGCTTTTCTTTCTGATGAGATTAGTTGCTTTTGTTCTCCCAGAACAAAAGAGAACATCAAATACAGAATCATGGTGCTGGAAGGGATCTCAGAGATCTTCTGGTAAAACACCTGTTCAAGGCAGGAGACTGTATGCCATCCTGGTCAAATGGTTGCCCTGTCTATTTTTGAAAACCTTCAGTGATGGTACATCCATAACTCCAGGAGGCAAGCTATTCCATTGATTGTTCTTACTGTCAGAAAATTTCTCCTTCCTCCTGCAGACAAAGGCAGATAAGGAAGACAAGGCATGTCCATCTATATATGTTTTTTTCCATTCTATAACTGGCAGAGCATTCTAAAAGAAAAAAGCTGTCCAGGGTTACATACATACATCTAAGCATCTGTACATGAAGACTAGTCAGGAATTATACAGTACTTTAGAACAGGGTGGATTTCTGCTCTGTAATCGTTGTGTTGGTGGACAAAGTGGTCAGTGTTGAAGATAAACATTAAAACCTTTCAGCAGCCAAGTTCAAAAGCCTTGAGTTCTACAAGAAAGGATTCTCATGAAATTGCTGGGTTTCGTGGGGTAACATTAGATTTCCACTGTCGTTTTGTGTTCCTGCTTTGCTTACGGTCCACGCACTCTGCTAGAGCAGAAGTAAAAACAATGGACACTTGAAGGAACCCTCTGGAACGAACTACCCCCCGAGATCCGGACGATTCCGGATCTCCTACCTTTTCGCCGCGCCCTCAAGACATGGCTTTTTCAACAAGCGGGTCTGGCCTAGGGAGAATTTTTAAACAGGGACAATTCTTAATTTAATTTTAACTAATCATACAGCGAAAAAATATTTGGTTTTTAACAGGTTTTTATGGGGG
>NW_015418593.1:0-1524 GCF_001527695.2 Protobothrops mucrosquamatus | reverse complement strand
CGCTTCTGCAGGGCTCGGCAGAAGCTCCAGGATCAGTGCGCGCTTCTGCAGGCTGCAGGGGCGAGACAGAAGAGAATAGGAGGATGAGGGAGGATGCTGCAGGGGCACATCCAGAAGAGAATAGGAGGATGAGGGAGAGAGAAGAGGCTATAAAAGGAGTAGGTTTTGGCAGAAGAGGGAGAGAAGAAAAGATAACAGGGGGGGGGGGAGAAGGGGACAGTGAAAGAGGGAGAAGTGCAGCCTTGAGAAGAGAAATCAGCTGGAGGTGCAGCGAAGAGAAGAGGGGGGAGAGGAGAGGATATAAAAAAAGGAGGGGGGAGAGAAGAGAGGATATAAAAGAAGAAGGGGTGAGAAATTTCTTAAATGAGTTTTGCTCCATTATATGACTAGTCTTGCCACATTTGTTAAGTGAATCATTGCAATTGTTAAGCCAGAAAAAAGGCATTCACTTATCCAAGCAGCATATAAGTGGGAGAATGCTTTAGCTTGTTGATCTCTTTTCTTAAGAGTTTTAGAAATGTGAGATTTAAAAATCTCATGTATTGATTTCAGGAAAATGATTTTGCAAATTGGATTAATATTCACTCCATTTCTAATATCTCATAAATTACCATATGAAAACAATTGCTTCTGTTAGATTGCATTCCCCCGAAGCTTCTCTTTGTACTATTTCTACTGTAGATGGGTTCTCCATCAGCAGTGTGTATATCACGTACTTTCAAAGTTAGATCTCAGTAGAGGTGAAAGATGTGATAGGAAAGGTTTGTTTAAAAGCATTTATTCAGCACATAGCATTTGACAGGCAAAGACTAAAGAGTTAAGATGTTTGTTTCTCAGCAATATTTACAGTTCGGAAGTAAAATGGGAAGCATAAGAAAAAGCTGAAAATGAACAATTCATAAGGAATACATTTTACTTTTTGGAATGTAAAAAGGAATGCTAGGAAAAGTTCTTTTAGCTACTAACTTGGTTGTGAAGTGATTTTCAGATTTTATTTGCTTTATAGAGTGAATCGCCTCATTGTAAAATAATAGATTTTTTTTTCTTTTCCAACCCTCCATACTTTTTCTTCTCTAACACTAGAACAGTTTTTAGCATTATGAAAGCACTTTTTGTAGGAATTGAAGGTATTGAATTTCTGGCTAGAATGCAAAATAGTTCAATATCCATTAATGCAGCGTGTTTATCATTTCTCAGGAGACTTAGGGCCCTGATTTGGCTGACGATTCTTGAAATAAGAGGTTACATTTTCCTTGGATAAATGAGAATGATTTCTCTATGGAATGACTTGAAAATGAGAGAAGAGTGAAATTTATTCTGAAGACTTTTGAACGATTTTAACCACAATAAATCTGGTATGAATTAATAGAGTTTCTGGTAGTATCCTGGACTTCATGCATGATTGATTTTGTATTGAAAAGAGAGAAAGGTACTTCCTGCCTTCCCTTTTGTTTATTTAAATTTTCAAGAGATGATTGGTTAGCCATGGGCAAAAACAAGGGAATCATAACTAGGGGTAACTGT
>NW_015418592.1:0-1524 GCF_001527695.2 Protobothrops mucrosquamatus | reverse complement strand
GAGCAGAGGAGGGCGGGGTTTCCCACCAAGCGCGGGAAATAGGCTAAGGTTATAGCCCCTCCCAAATTTTACTTGCATTCCTGTTCTCTAAAGGGGCGGTCCTAGGGTTTGATGAGGGCGTGGCCAGGTTTGGGTGGGGGCGTGGCCAGGGGAGGGAGGTGAGTTCCACCACCTTTTCTCTGAGAAAAAAAGCCCTGATAAACACTATTCATAGAAATCAAAATACCTCTCATATAGGCTTTTCTAGCATCCCAGACTATTGAAATCAGAGTACCTTTATGCATATTCAACCAAAAAAATTCTTTCAAATGACCCTTACACTTCTGCACATTTATATCATATCTAAACAAATTTTCATTCAATCTCCAAGATCTTCTCTTTCCTTCTTCACCAAATAATTCCATCCACACCGGACTGTGATCCGACAATGTCCTAGGAAAGATCTTAACATTCTTCACCCTGGAAAGAAAGTCATTAGTTATAAAAAAAAAATCAATTCTCGAATAGGATTGGTGCCTATCCGAGAAAAAAGTATAGTCTTTCTCATCCATATTCCGTTCTCTCCATATGTCCTCTGGTTCCAATTCCTCTTTCAGATCAAAGAAAGTTTTGGGCAATGTTGAGTTAAAAGCTGTACAGGAACCTTTCTTATCTTTCCTTGAATCTAAGACACCATTCCAGTCTCCCATCATAATTTATAATTTATAATCCAATTGATTTAACTTCTGATGTATCAATTTATAAAACTGTTTCTGCTGTTGATTTGGAGCATATAATCCAATAATAAGACATTTCTTCCCGTTCAAAAGTATTTCAATAAAAACATATCTTCCTTCTGGGTCAAAGTCAATCAGTTTAGGCAAAAACTCATTCTTAACATAAATAACTACTCCACCTTTTTTCTGGGGTGCAGGTGCAATAAAATGTGTTCCCAATCATAAATTGGTCAAATACTTTTGATCTTTTGCTGTAATATGAGTCTCTTGCAAGCAAATAACTTCATTTTTATGTTGCTTCAAATAATAAAATACCTTTTTTCTTTTCTGCGGTGAATTCAAGCCATTAACATTCCATGTCAGGAACCTTGCCATCTTTAGTGGCAGAGAGCCTCAGGAACGCCCCTTGCAAATCAGTCGACACTGATTTCTTTGGTCTCGCTCCTCCCACTGGCTCTGAAGTTACTTGCTGCTCTATAGGTACCGCATCCACTCTTCTTTGCTCTCTTTCTTTACGTCTATGAGCTGCACGGGTCATTCTCTGTGATTTTGGATCATCTTTAATTTCCAAAAGTTGTAACTCTGCTTGAATTTGATCTTGTAAGTTGGTAGCACTTGATGATGATGTAGCTCCTTGAATATCTTTATCTTCTTGAATTCTTTCCTTCCTAATACCTTGTGGAGATGCTGATGGGCCTGCTTTCAAAATTGAACTATAAAAATCTCTTGCTTTTGCCACCGTATTAAGCCGATAACGCACGCCCAAATAATTAACCATTATACCAGCTGGTATCTCCCATCTGAATTG
>NW_015418591.1:0-1524 GCF_001527695.2 Protobothrops mucrosquamatus | reverse complement strand
ACAAGTAATAATTATGCCACTAATACCATCTTTCATTGTGAGAATCCTCCTCTCTGTGTTGGTGGGTAGCAGAGAAATGGAAGGAAGAAATAGAAAAAAGTCATTGTGCCTTTTGATTGGTTGCGCTGCAATTATAAGGTAAAATACAGGGCAGAAAGATCAAAGATTACTGTTTGGAATAAATGCCTTTTGTGCTTCTACTCAGCCTTTTATTCAGTATCATTTGTATTATTTGGATATGAACTTTTCTGTATGTCCTATCAGAGATTCACAGATGTCTGGGTTTCCATAATATGAATTATTCTGCATTAAAACAATGGATGCTCCACAGAGGTGGAGAAAACCTTAATAGGTTCTGTGAATTCCAGAAGACATAGACGCCAGCACCTTCTGTGGTCTCTTACTTCATTGAGGTCAATCAGAATAATGGCTACGCAAATACACAGTGGAGTGCCAAAACATTCCAGAATTCACCTGAACTTTCATCAGCTTAAAGAAGGTTGGATTAAGTAAAAGTACACACCTCCAAAATGTTTCATTGTGAAAGGTATTCATTTTTTTAGCAAATGAAGAGCCAATCTGATCTAGTGATGAAGACACCAGACTAGAAAGCAGGAGACCATCAGTTCAAGTCCTGCCTTAGCCAGGAAAGCCAGCTGGATGACTTTAGGTCAGTCACTTTTTCTCAGCCCAGGCCATCCCACATGGTGGTTATTGTGGGGAAAATAGGAGGAGGAAGGTGTGTTGGAATGTCTGCCTTGGGTTATCCATAAAAATAATAGATATGGAATGCAAATAAATAAATAAAAATAATCAGTGACCGGTTTCCAGTTCTGGATACCTCACTTAAAAAAAAGATATTGATAAGATTGAGAAAGTCCAGAGACAGGCAACAAAAATGGTGCAAGATCTGAGAGACAAAACAGATCAGGAAAGATTGCAGGAACTGAATACATACAGATGAAGGACAGAAGTAAAAGGAGAGAAGCGATTAAAACCTTTAAATATATTAAAGATGTGAATAAGCTTCTAGAAGGCAGTATTTTCAATATTAAGCAAAAATCAAGAACTCGGTGGCATAAACTCAAACTGGCAGGGAGGGAAGTTCAGAAGTAATGTTAGAAATATTACTTCACAGAAAGAGTAGTGGAACTAACTTCTAGTGTAGGCAGTGGGTCAGTAATAATCAGTAACTGAACTTAAACATGCTTGGGATAAACATATGTCTATCATCCGACAGGGTACAACAAACTCAAGATAATATATAACACCCTGATAATGAATGTAACAGCACTCAAAAGGACGCGAATTCAGAAAAAGGAGCTGGACATCAAAGCAGGCAGCACGCTTGAGGTGCAGCAGGATCAGCTGGGGCCGGTTACGCGCTCCAGGAGCCGGAAGCAGGCGTTGAACGACTGTATATAAACCTTCCCAGCATTTGCCTTTTTAACCCTGATG
This sequence comes from Protobothrops mucrosquamatus, assembly GCF_001527695.2. Lineage (NCBI taxonomy): Eukaryota > Metazoa > Chordata > Lepidosauria > Squamata > Viperidae > Protobothrops > Protobothrops mucrosquamatus. The sequence continues at coordinate 66 of NW_015418591.1, read as the reverse complement.
ATGTCAAGTGCACTTGACGAAAGCTTGGTAGATTAAACTCTATATGTTTTATAGATTTCTCTTGGT
>NW_015418590.1:0-1524 GCF_001527695.2 Protobothrops mucrosquamatus | reverse complement strand
GGGTAGACTACAAAAGTCTGTGCCTTCCTAACCATTCCCAAGCACTGCGAGTTTGTTGGCGATGTCTATTTTGCTCTCCGAATTCATGCTGACCTAACCCTAACCCTAAGTGGAATTTTCCCAAATAGGATTTTACCATGTATTTTACCAGGAAACATAGGAAAGCCTAGAAAGTCAGTACCCTCCTAACCATTCCAAGTACTGCGAGTTTGTTGGAGATGTCTATTTTGCTCTCCAAATTCATCCTGATCTAACCCTAACCCTAAGTGGAATTTTCCCAAATAGGATTTTACCATGTATTTTAACAGGAAACATAGATAGGGTAGACTACAAAAGTCTGTGCCTTCCTAACCATTCCCAAGCACTGCGAGTTTGTTGGCGATGTCTATTTTGCTCTCCGAATTCATGCTGACCTAACCCTAACCCTAAGTGGAATTTTCCCAAATAGGATTTTATCATGTATTTTACCAGGAAACATAAGAAAGCCTAGAAAGTCAGTACCCTCCTAACCATTCCCAAGCACTGCGAGTTTGTTGGCGATGTCTATTTTGCTCTCCGAATTCATGCTGACCTAACCCTAACCCTAAGTGGAATTTTCCCAAATAGGATTTCACCATGTATTTTTTCAGGAAACATAGGAAAGCCTAGAAAGTCAGAACCCTCCTAACCATTCCAAGCACTGCGAGTTTGTTGGAGATGTATATTTTGCTCTCTAAATTCATCCTGATCTAACCCTAACCCTAAGTGGAATTTTCCCAAATAGGATTTTACCAGGAAATATAGATAGGGTAGACTACAAAAGTCTGTGCCTTCCTAACCATTCCCAAGCACTGCAAGTTTGTTGGAGATGTCTATTTTGCTCTCCGAATTCATGCTGACCTAACCCTTACCCTAAGTGGAATTTTCCCAAACAGGATTTTATCATGTATTTTACCAGGAAACATAGGAAAGCCTAGAAAGTCAGTACCCTCCTAACCATTCCCAAGCACTGCGAGTTTGTTGGAGATGTCTATTTTGCTCTCCAAATTCATGCTGACCTAACCCTAACCCTAAGTGGACTTTTCCCAAATAGGATTTTACCATGTATTTTACCAGGAAACATAGATAGGGTAGACTACAAAAGTCTGTGCCTTACTAACCATTCCCAAGCACTTCGAGTTTGTTGCAGATGTCTATTTTGCTCTCCAAATTCATGCTGATCTAACCCTAACCCTAAGTGGAATTTTCCCAAATAGGATTTTACCATGTATTTTACCAGGAAACATAGATAGGGTAGACTACAGAAGTCTGTGCCTTCTTAACCATTCCCAAGCACTGCGAGTTTGTTGGCGATGTCTATTTTGATCTCCGAATTCATGCTGACCTAACCCTAACCCTAAGTGGAATTTTCCCAAATAGGATTTTCCCATGTATTTTACCAGGAAACATAGGAAAGGCTAGAAAGTCAGTACACTCCTAACCATTCCAAGCACTGCGAGTTTGTTGGAGATGTCTATTTTGCTCTCCAAATTCATGCTGACCTAA
>NW_015418589.1:0-1524 GCF_001527695.2 Protobothrops mucrosquamatus | reverse complement strand
GTCATCGAGTCCAACCCCCTGCTCAGGCAGGAACCCTACACCATTTCAGACAAATGGCTGTCCAGTCTTTTCTTAAAAACTTCCAGTGTTGGAGCATTCACCGCTTCTGGAGGCAGGTTGTTCCATTGGTTAATTGTTCTAACTGTCAGGAAGTTTCTCCTTAGTTCTAGGTTGCTTCTCTCCTTGATCAGTTTCCACCCGTTGCTTCTCGTCCTGCCTTCAGGCGCCTTGGAGAATAGCTTGACTCCCTCTTCTTTGTGGCAGCCCCTGAATGTTGAAAGCCTAAGCCCTTCGGAGTCTGCAAGTGTCTCCCTTTTGAAGCTGCCCCCCCCCCCGGCTTTTCAAGCCCTTCGGAGTCTGCAAGCGTCTCCCTTTTGAAGCTGCCCCCTCGGCCGGCGAGGCGCGCTTGAAGCTGGGGAGGAGATGGCTAAGTTGGAAACCGCTTCTGGTTCCCCGGGGCTTCTGAGACCCCCCCCCCCGCCGTCTCGCCTCAACAACCCCCAGCTCTCTAGAAGCTGTACTTGACCCCCCCGGCACGCACACACACACAAACCTACGCGCGCACCCCTCTCCTAAGGGGCTCCGGGGTCTCCAAAACGTCCGAGCTCCGCGCCTGCAACTTCCCGAGAGATCGGGACCTCCGCGAGCGCCCCTGGTCTACGCTTTCCGGCAACCCTCTCCCGCTCCCCAGCTACTCACCACCAGAGTCCGATGATGTTGGCTGGGCAGAGCAAGATGAAGAAAAGCCCCAGTTGGGACAACATGCTGGCGGCGAAGAAAGAGCGAGGCAGCGCTCGGATGATGCCGGCGGTTGGGGCGCCGGTTCCTTCTCCAGCGCGGCGCACCGGGCGCCCCGGAAGGCGCAGAGAGAAGGCAAGCAGAGCGAAGCCGGCTTCACTGGGCTGGGCGAGCCGTTGCTCGCAAGCCCCGTCCCAAGCGGAGGAGGAGAGCCAGGGAGGGAGGGAGGGAGGGAGGGACGGCCGGCGAGGCTGCTTCCCCTTGACAGGCAAAGCGGAGCGCGGAGCGCGGGGAGGGGACGGCGAAAGGCAGGGAGTGGGAGGGGAAGGGGCTGAGCGAGGGCCAAGCGGCGCATTCCGATCCGAGCGCACCGCGATCGCCATCTCCCGCCGGCCCGGGCAGGGGGAACCGGCGCGGATCCTCTCCAAGGAGGGGCCCGCCGCCTGGAGAAAAAGGGCAGAAGTTGAGTTCCCACCGGCCCCGGACCCGATCGCCCCAAAACTTGACTTCGCCGGCATAAACGACTCGCCTTACGTCGCCAGCCCTACCTCGATTCCCAACCGGATTTCTTGGATTCTTCCCGCTCAGCAGGCGGTTTCCATCAACGGGACAGCTTCTGGAGCCTCTTCCTTTCAGCACCGGGGCGTGGGACTCTTCCTAGTCGGACCCCCCCAAGGTCACCAACATCATTCTTCGTGCAGAGGCTGGAATAGTCCTCTCTTCACCCCCCCCCCCATATCTTTTAACCGGGTTTCATCTCTGTTCACAAAGGCCTCCTACTTTTTT
>NW_015418588.1:0-1525 GCF_001527695.2 Protobothrops mucrosquamatus | reverse complement strand
CAAGGAGGTGACTGGGTTCAAACCATTCTTGCACATGAGAAGGCCTACTTCAGAAGAAGAAGATCATTTAACAAGATTGTTCTGGGAGCAGGCATTTGAATGTTTTTTCTTTAAAGATAAGTTAGATGAGGACGCTGGAGTGTTGTGCACTGGAGAGGAGAAGTTGGAAACTCTTCCTAATTCTGTTTTTGAGACCACCATGACTGGGCAGAGTTAAAGCATTTATAATGCAATCTATGCTGTGGCACATGCCTTGAAAGCCATGTTTTCATCCAAATACAAACACAGAGCAAGGGCGGACCACGGAAGGCTGATGATTATCAAGGAAGAAACATGGCAGGTAATAATAAAAGAAATCCCAATGACAAATTGATCAAGCCTCTCTGATGCCATCAGGTGTTTTTTATGACTGCAAAACGTGTACATTTCAGATTCAGTATCCACATAGTTTACACAACTTCATGGTTTATGTTTCATGACAATATAGTGTGGAGAAACTATGTAAAAATTATCCAATTCAAAAGATTTGACTAAATCAAACTTCATAATTCAGTTTGAAATTTTATCAAGCCATTTTACTTGGTGATAATATGTTTATTAATATTATGGTTCACTTGCACAGTAGTATTAACAACTTCTTCTTTTTTAAATAATTTTTATTACCATTTTCCTTTATACAGCTCTAATACATATTTAGCAGACTGTGTCATATTTATATACTTCGGATCAACATTCTATACAATATATACACTATGTACATTCAATATCTAACCCACAATAGCCTTATGTATATTTCCAATTTTTGTTTTTATTGTCTATCCAAGTATACCATTTTTACCAAATCACATAAAATTCCGAATCATCTTTTTCTTTTAATTCTAGAGCGAGTTTATCCATTTCGGCACATTCATATATTTTCTGGATTAATTAATTAATTAATACAATTAAGTTGTATTAACAACTTCTAAATGGTAGTTGTGTACATTTAGTGTGGATATTTATTTTTCCAGATCAATTTCATTTATTTATTGAATTTGTATGGCTGCCCATCTCACACATGTAACACTGGACACCATGCACAGTTAAAACACAAAGCTAAAGAATCAACATAATTCAAACACAAACATTTGTGCTTGATTTGCTTTCATTTAGCTCCATCCTTACCTGAGAACAGTCTTATTTAACAACAATGTTGGGGAAACAGTTTTCTTTAATGAAAAGGGGGAATTGGGAACTGGATTTGATATCATCAACTGGATCACATTCCCAAACAAAACTTTTCTTAAAGTCAAAGTTGGAAAGATAGACCCATTGACTTCTCCAGAAGAGTCTTTCATGATTTCTGAAGAAAACATCATCTGGCCAACCATGTTCAATCAGGTATTTCCTACTGTCTAAAATCCTCCTCCCTACCATTTTCAAAAATCACTTTTATCATTTGAGTGACTCATTAGTAATAAAATTAAGGCAATACAATATGATAAAAGAGCAGAGATCACATTACACAGGGCTTCTGTTATTAAAC
>NW_015418587.1:0-1525 GCF_001527695.2 Protobothrops mucrosquamatus | reverse complement strand
GAGCTTCACTCCTAGACAGGACCGTCAGGCAGACAGGCCTACCCAGCGACCCAGACAGCAATTTCAGTCTAAACGGCCCTTTCGAGGCGGGGGTCGTCCCTTCCGTAAGAAATGACCCTCAGCCGGATCCTCCCATAGGGGGAAGGTTGTCCCTCTTCCTCACTCAATGGGAGGCTACCACCACAGACGCCTGGGTTCTGGACACCATCAGACACGGCCTCTCCTTGGAATTCATTTCCAGTCCCCCAAGGCGGTTCATTGCTTGCCCCCACTCACGAAAGTCCCTGCACAGGAACCTCATGCAGGAGGCCATCAGGCACCTATTAGACATCAGAGCCATAGAGCACGTGCCTGCGGCACAGCAGGGACTAGGATTCTACTCCATCCTCTTTGTGGTTCCAAAAGCATCAGGAGGATGGAGGGCAATCTTAGACCTAAAACGCCTGACCCTTTATTTGGCATACCGAAGGTTCAAAATGCAAACACTTCTGTCTATCCTGGGCAGCATCCGAAAGGGGGACTACCTCACATCGGTGGACCTCACAGAGGCCTACCTCCATATTCCCATCACCAGCAATCACCGACAGTTTCTCAGGGTTTATTACATGGGACATCATTACCAATACAGGGCACTCCCATTCGGCCTGTCGTCGGCCCCAAGGGTTTTCTCAAAGGTGCTGGCTGTCCTGGCAGCGCACCTGAGATTGAAACCAATTCGGGTGCAATGTTACCTCGACGACATACTAATTCAGTCGACCTCGTCGCAGGGGGCCCGGTTAGACGTCAGTCAGGTAATAAGTGTCTTACAGAATCACGGCTTTTCAGTCAATTTCAAGAAGAGCCAAACTGTTCCGTCAACCAGATTGCTACACCTGGGGGCGATCATCGACACAGTAGAGTGCCGAGTTTACCTGTCCCAGGAACGCAGAGACAGTATACGGAGCCTAGTTCTCAAGGCCTGCAGGACAAAGACCTTGTCTCTGGTCGGTCTTTCCCAGCTCCTGGGAAAGATGATTTCGTGCATCTCGATCGTTCCCTGGGCCAGGTTACACTCGCAGGACCTCCAATGGCTTCTGTTACCTTACCAGAAGCAGGGCACAAGCACTTCCACCCGAGAGGTAAGGATCCCTCCACACGTCCTACGCTCACTCAAATGGTGGGTATCCCCAGCTATGGCCAGGGGGGTCCCTCTTCAAGGAGCCGAGTCGGCTCACCATTACAACGGACGCCAGTCTGTTTGGTTGGGGGGCCCACTATCGGTCTCAATGGGCACAGGGTCGATGGTCTCGTTCGGACCTCAAAAACAATATCAACTGGCTGGAGCTAAGGGCCATACATCTGGCCATTCGTCACTTCCGCCAAGACATTGCGAAACAACACGTGTTGGTCCTTACGGACAACGTGGCGGCGAAGGCCCACGTGAATCGGCAGGGGGGGACTCGGTCCCGAAAGCTCCTGACAGAGGCCCAACTGCTCTGTTCTTGGGCGGAGACCACTCTCGCCTCGCTCAGAGCAGACCACATAT
>NW_015418586.1:0-1525 GCF_001527695.2 Protobothrops mucrosquamatus | reverse complement strand
GCCTCAAAGTTCATGCCACAGGAACAGGAAAACTTCCAAACAAAAAGCTAGAGAGGGTATAAAAAGCTACTGGCCATGTGCTCAGTCTCTTCTTCTCTCCTCTGCTCTTTCCTGAAGAACCATCTTTCTGCTTCTGCAATAAACTGTAACCATCTTCCCAAAGCAGTCGCCATGTTGCTTATTTAATAATAATAATAATGATAGTATTCCCGGCTTGGATGAACCAGGATGAAGACTTACTTCTGACAAAACCTTTCCTCCAGACATAGAATCAGCACTGCCTTTCCCCATTACTTTTGCCTTCTGGCCATTTGCTAAGGCCACTGCATCTCCTCCAGTTGAATCCAATATAGAAAACAACTTAGAATTATTAACAATTGTTTGACTAGCCCCAGAGTCTATTAATAGGGTTGCCAGGTCTGCTTCCAAAAAATAGCGGACAAGCAGGGGGGGGGGGTTAAGTAGTAAAAAAAGTAGACTGTACAGCTTTAGATTACGTACCATTTCATCATAAAACTTTTGAATAAAAAAAAATGTCCACTATTTTGTGAAAAAAAATAGTGAACATAATGTGAAAAAAGCGGACTGTCTGCTCAAATAGTGGACACCTGGCAACCCTATAAATTAACCATTTGTCTCTGCTATTACAATAGCTAACTTTTGCAACAGTAGCTTGTCCATTTGCTGTTGTTCTTCCTTGTAAGCAGTGTTTCTTTAAATGAGTTTCAGCCCCACAGATAAAACATTTCTTTTTCTCCTGTTCTTTCTTCTTGGTAATTCTCTGCTGAGATGTAATCAGATCTCTTCAGGCAGGCAGTCTGCTGCTCTGCTCTCTCTGCTCCTTGGACCCCCACCTCAGGAATTTCTCCTCATGGCTTGTTCTAAAATGGTGTTTCTGTTCTTCAGAAATCAAACAGGCTTTAAGTCCTTTCATACTTAATTCCTGTTCTGGTCTGCATTCAAAAACAGCTGAAACGATGGCCCATGTTTCATCAAGACTATTTAGTACCAACAGCACCTTCTGAGATTCAGGAATCTGCATTCCTCGCTGTTCTAATTCAACAAATAGTTTCTGCATGTGGAACAAATGCTCTTTTATGTTCTCTTGTGGCAGCAGCCAGGCTCTGTACAATTGCCTTGATAATTGCACTATATTGCATGCTGACACACCCACATGGACTCTTCTCAACTTCAACCAAACTTCTTTTGCAGTTTTGAAATCACCTACATTTAAGAACTGTTCATCTTCCACACTTAAGATGATGTAAGCCAGTGCCTTATCATGCCTCCATTGATCTGCAGCTGCTAATTGCCCCTGGGGTAGAAAATAATAATAATAATAATAATAATAATAATAATAATAATAATAATAATAATAATAATAATAATAATAATAATAATAATAATAATAATAATAATAATAATAATAATAATAATAATAATAATAATAGTAAAGTTGGAAGGGACCTTGAAGGTCATCTAGTCCAACCCCCTGCTCAGGCAGGAAACCCTATACCATTTCAGA
>NW_015418585.1:0-1525 GCF_001527695.2 Protobothrops mucrosquamatus | reverse complement strand
TATATAGTATGTTTTAAATGAATATTACGTAAGTTACACTTGAGAGCAAGCAACTCAATTTCATTTTTAATGTGTGCCGTTGTGCCCACAGGGGAAAAAATATATCAATAAAGGTTATCTAAACTAATCTAATTTTTAGAAGCAGAAGAAAGGAATTTAAAGTTGCTTTGTTTGGTTAAGGTTAAAACATGATTTTTTTTTAAAAATATAAACCTCTGGTAACTCTTAACAAACTTCTTCATGACACCAGGACTAAAAAGTTGATGATTTATGGTATTACATGTAGAAAGGATGAGTTATGAGAAGAAGAAATATTTATATCTTTCTAGAGGTTGATGAGTTATCAAATATGTTTTATTTGTGATGAAAACTATGTCACTTCTTCACATATTGCTTTTTTATTATATTTGTTCCTTTCTTATTTATTAATTTTTCTTTCTTTGTACTTTTGATTTTTTTCCTACCTTTTTTCTTTTATGGGTTTAATTTGTATTTGCTTTTACTATCGTATTTAAAATCTTTAATTAAAAAAAATAAAATCCAAAAGCGAGTAAAGAGGGAAAGAATGGGCTCTACCCTCTATGGGTACAATAGAAAGCAATCATCATTAAATATCAGATGAGTAAAATCTTTGAATAGTGGGAAAGAATCCAGCTGAAGATCTAGAGGGATCATGGCTTTTAAAAGGTGTATGATTGGAAGCTAACAACAAAATATGATAAAAAATGGGAAGCACTCTACATCAAAATATCTAGTGAAATATCTAGAAACATTTCCACTTCAAAGTCTCAGAGCCCCATAAAGATCCATCCACTCTCAACTCCATTTTGTTAGCCACCCCAGAAACATGTTGCTGTCACTGAAGTTTCTGGCAACTAAATAAAGAGAACTCTTTTCCAACATGCGGCCTGCCTTCAGCTTATTTTTACAGCATCCTCCCAGCTTGGAACAGGACCTGGCTTTTCTGTCTGACATAGCATTGCTATACTCTTTATTTATCAAAGGTTGATCTAGAGGGGATCCCTAGAACTTGTTCTGTCTTGTGCGATGCTTCAAAAATCTTCATGTAGGAACAGGAAATCCTGGGATTCTTACAAAACAAAGTATGACCCTTATAAAAATCCCTTCTACATCACACACACACACACACACACACACACACACACACACACACACACACACACACACAGAGAGAGAGAGAGAGAGAGAGAGAGAGAGAGAGAGAGAGATCCTGGGTAGAAAATATACAATCACATAGACACACACAAACAGAGGATTTACTTCTCGCAAAGTGCTTAACTGGCTGATGGAAGGTGGTGAAATGATGCCATGCGAACTCTTAGTCTACCCTAATTGCCTGCTTAATTATCCTAGAGGTCTTGTTAGAGATTAAACTAAATGCTCCTAGTCAAATAATTCCCATTATTTATGGAGGAGACTGTTCGTTTTCCCTTTCCCAAAACTGAGAGTTCTTAAGATCCAGAGAGGCTGTGCAAAAAACAGGAACCCCAGTCAAGAGAAGAAG
>NW_015418584.1:0-1525 GCF_001527695.2 Protobothrops mucrosquamatus | reverse complement strand
CACGTTATCTTAGCTCATTAGAACAGGTCTTGAAAATGAAGGGGGCATCAAATATATAAGAATGTTTAAAGGAGAAATTAAAGTAGGAATTAACATGAATCTAATATAAATTGCAGTATTCTGCAATTGAAACTATTCAGCATATATTATGCAATTCTTGAATAGCCACTTTGAAACCACGAAGCTTTGTTTCCATGAAAATTTGAAATAGCACAAACTAAACATGCTCTTTTTAGTTTGAGTAGATAATTTGTACAATTGGGAGAAAGGAATTCATTTTTTCTATAGTTTTTAATTACACAAACTGTCATTTGCTTATTTTTATCTTATGTACACAATCTATTTTAAATGATAATGTATGCAGTTCTATATAATATTGACATGCATGCTTAGCAAATATGAACAAAAGCCAATTTTCCTCTATGGATATCAAAAAATTCAGTGCCATCAGAATTAAATAGGATATAACTAAAATTTGTAAAGTGTTATTCAAATAGCTTTGAAGTAAGTCAGTTTTGGAAAGTTTAAATCTGTTGTAGATTTATTTAAAAAATAGCTCATTTGCATTTATACATAGGATTAGATACAAGCATGGGAAAATTTAAATAACAGATTTGAGAATTATAATTTCACTGATGGATGCTAACACATCACGCTTCTTGAGCAATAATTTAGGAGTTTTATTTCCAAAAATGGCATTGACAAAAACATGAAATTTATTTAATTAAATTTAATTTTAAAGTAATATTAATGCAATTAGCTAAAATATTACATTAACATTATGCTATTATAATATAATATAGTTAACTCCTGATATATTTAATAAATACTACTATCACAGGGAAATGACAATTTGACTGCAACTTATAGAGGAGGTCTGGGAATCCACTTTGAAGACTAGACTGAAAATGGTATAATCCTGCCTTACGTACATATAAGCATATTTGTATTTTATCAGACCAAATAACTGTCTAATCTAGCAGGATGTAATCATCATAATAACTTCCATGCTTTAAGTTAGAGTGGTTGATGCTCCTTGTAAGGAGTATGCATGTTGCTGTAACCAGATTTACCATCTTTCATTGTTTATTTTATCTGGGTTTGCATATTACTTTGTGTTTTTATGCTGTGAGTTGCCCAGAGTTAACTGGAGTCCAGCTTGGTGCAAGTTGAATTAAATAAATAAATAACTGGTGACCATTGAGATCATAACTAGTGGTCCCTGAGGTTCTCCATGGAATTGTTTGGTCTCTCTTACAAAGTAAATGCTGTATATATATATATAAATATTTCACATTTACTGGCTAAAAGAAATCACTGTTCAGCTTCCCTCCCACAGACCGGTACGCTCCCACAGAGCGGGCCTCCTCAGGGTGCCGTCGGCCAGGCAGTGTCGGCTGGCGACCCCCAGGGGGAGGGCCTTCTCTGTGGGTGCCCCCACCCTCTGGAACGAGCTACCCCCCGAGATCCGGACGATTCCGGATCTCCTAACCTTCCGCCGCGCCCTCAAGACATGGCTTTTTCA
>NW_015418583.1:0-1525 GCF_001527695.2 Protobothrops mucrosquamatus | reverse complement strand
TCTCTCTCTCTCTCTCTCTCTCTCTCTCTCTCTCTCTCTCTCTCTCTCTCTCTCTCTCTCTCTCTCTCTCTCTCTCTCCCCTTCCTTTCTCAACTATTTCCCCATAATCTCAGTCTCACTTTGGGGTGAGCTGTACCTATTGTTCTTTGTCTACGCTCCCTTTTGAAACCCAACCCTTGTTTTCTCCTCTGCGTTTCTCTGTACAGCACTTCTGTCTGTTTTCTTAAGAAGTAAATGCTGCTTCAAATAGGCATTTTCTGTGTACCTAGAGGGCTGTAATCTCCTAACTCGCCTCAGATGACCAGAGCCTTTGAAAATTGACTACCGGTTGCAGTGCTGAAAATACCTTGGTGCTTTCTTTTGTTAGCGGAAAAGAGAAAAGCATTTTCCTTATTTAAGCCTTGCTCATCTCTCCGTGCTTAATGGAGGAAGAAAATATTCACTCTAGGGTGCCCGGGCTACATGGACAGGAGGTCTATTGAAGAGGGGAGCGAAGGAGATTTTTTCCCCTTACCGAGGCTTTTTCCAGCATCCAGCATAGATTGGTGCTCTTTTTTTCTAGGCTAATGAGGACACTTCAAAACAATGCACTGGATGGTAGTGCCTACCAAAGTTTATTTTTCTAAGAATGCCTACGGGGCCCCGTAGGAAGCCTTGAGAACAAAGGTGATGCAAAAGATTGAAGCTTTGCTTTGCAGCATGCCAGCTCCTCATTTTATTTTACGTACATACAGATGGTCCTCGACTTAGTGGCCATTCAAAGCTACCAAGGCGCCGGAAAAGGTGACTTAGGACTGGCCCTCACACGATCGCTGCAGCATCCCCATGGTCACATGGTCAGGATTCGGGCGCTCGGCAACCGGCACGTATTCATAATGGCTGCCACGTCCTGGGGTCACGTGATCGCCCATTTGCAGCCTCCCCCAACCGGCTTCTGACAAGCAGAGTCAACGAAGGAGGCTGGATTTGCTCAACGACCGCATGATTCACTAAACAAGTGCAGTGATCCGCTTAACGACTTTGGCAACAAACGTCGTAAAATTGGGTATGACTCGTTTAACAATGGCTGTGCTTAGCAACAGAAAGTTTGGACCCAATTTTAATTATAAATTGAGGATTCTCTCTCTCTCTCTCTCAAGCGAAGCACAGAACTCAAGCGATCTCTCTCTCTCTCTCTCTCCCTCTCTCTCTCTCTCTCTCTCTCTCTCTCTCCTATCTCTCCCTTTCCCTCCCTCTCCCTCTCCACTCTCTCTCTCTCTCTCCCTATCCCTCCCTTTCCCTCCCTCTCCCTCTCCCTCTCCACTTTCTCTCTCTCTCTTTCTCTCTTTCAAGTGAAGCACAGAGCTCAAGCGATCTCTCTCTCCTTCTCCCTCACTTTCCCTCCCTCTTCCTCTCCCTCTCCCTCTCTTTCCCTCTCCCTCCCTTTCTCTCCCTCCCTTTCCCTCCCTCCCTCCCTCCCTCCCCCTCTCTCTCTCAACAGAACAGAATAACAGAGTTGAAAGGGACTTCGGAGGTCTTCTAGTCC
>NW_015418582.1:0-1525 GCF_001527695.2 Protobothrops mucrosquamatus | reverse complement strand
GATAGATAGATAGATAGATAGATAGATAGATAGATAGATAGATAGATAGATAGATAGATAGATAGATAGATAGATAAAGAGAGAGAGAGGAAGAGAGAGAGAGAGAGTAAGAGAGAGGGAGAGAAAGGAAAAGAGAGAAAGGAAGAGAGAAAGAGTGGAAGAGAGAAAGAGAGGCAGAGAGGAAAGGAGAGAAAGGAAAAGAGAAAGAGAGAAAGAAAGAAAAAGAGAAAGGAAGAGAGTGGAAGAGAGAAAGAGAGAGAGAGAGAGGAAGAGATAGATAGATAGATAGATAGATAGATAGATAGATAGATAGATAGATAGATAGATAGATAGATAGATAGATAGATAGATAGATAGATAGATAGATAGATAGATAGATAGATAGAGTGGGTGGGTGGGTGGGTGGGTGGGTGGATAGATGGAGAGAGGGAGAGTAGAAGAGAGAGAGAGAAAGGAAGAGAGAGAGTGGAAGAGAGAGAGAGAGAGGAAGAGAGGAAGGGAGAGAGAGAGAAAGGAAGAGAGAGAGAGAGTGGAAGAGAGAAAGACAGAGAGAGAGAGGAAGAGAGAGGGAGGGAGAGAAAGGAAGAGAGAGGAGGGGAAGAGAGGGAGGGAGAAATCATTCCTTTGGTGCTGTGAGAAATTGTATTTCAGCAAGTTTATCATTTGAAGTGGCTTTTCTTCTTCTGTTTCAATAGGGAAAATGTGTTGTATTATCAGAAAGAAAGAAAAAAGAAAGAAAGAATCTATCCTGCACATCATCAACCTATTTTTCCCTGGGCTGCATTTGTCCTTGGCTGCTGCAAAATTTCTCTTGAAGTGTGGAACAGAGACGAAAAAGGGACATTTTTTTTTTCATTAGGAGAAGTAGAATGCAAGGCAAGTTTTTGCCTTCCCAAGTGACAAAGGAAATTAAACAGACACCTAAAACTTCTTCTTGCTTAACGTTTTAGAGTATCTGTATCACACTCTTTGTGTTGCTTTCAAAGCTGTTAGCACAGATCTGATTCGTTTTCCTGATGATGAAATATTATCTTACTCCGTGCCTTCTGGGATTTAAATGCGTGTTACTGTAAAACATTCAACGTTTCCAGCTGAATCTTGGATTCCTGCACTTCTTTTTTTCAAAATATTGGCTAGCAACAGTTCTGTTCTATTCTACTAGGAGACCTTCACAGTCTCTCCCAACAAAATACAAAGACCTACAAATAGAAATAGAAAGACTGTGGCAAAAGCAAGCAAGGGTAGTACCAATAGTAATAGGCGCCATGGGTGCAATCCCAAAACAACTGGAGCACCACTTGAACACCATTGGCATTGACAAATTCACCATTAGTCAATTGCAAAAGGCGGCCTTACTAGGAACTGCTTCCATCCTGCGACGATATCTGTAATACCATCAAACATCCACATCTGCCTATCCCAGGTCCTTGGGAAGGACTCGATAGGTAGACAAAATGCCAAATCCAGTCTGAACATCTGGCTGACTGTGCGATGATCCATAATAATAATAATAATAATAATAATA
>NW_015418581.1:11381-12888 GCF_001527695.2 Protobothrops mucrosquamatus | reverse complement strand
GGGGGGAAGAAAGCGTGTCTTCGGGAACAAATCGTAGTTAAGGATGCCTTAACTGCGCTAGGGAAAGTAGGATGAGAGTTTGTTGGCGTTTGTTTGTTTGCTCAGGGTGTGATTTACAAAAAAAAAAAAAAAAAATCTCAAGCGCGGCAACTCCTCCACTTTTGAATTTGTTGCAACGGCTGCGGTTGTGTGATTCCACATCGCGTGTTTCTCTTCCCGGGGTGAAATCGATGTCATTTCCCCCCTTGCAGAAATGGGCTCCTGAGGGATTTTCGGTAGCGAACTGTCTCATTTAACTATTTGAGATCTGGATGCAAAGGAAGCCACGTTGTAAAATCGGGAGCGGTGGGGGTCCTGATTTGGGGAAAGGGAGCCGGAGCAAGGGTGGGTCACCGGAATCACTCTTCACCACAAACTAGGCAACCATTTGTGTGCAAACTTGGCATAATCCTGGGTTTAGCTTATGATTCTATGTGTCCTGAGAACGCAGAAAAATAGTTAAATAAATCAAAGTTGCTATGGATAAGTGCAAACGCAGGCTATCTTATGTAATTGTGACACTGAAATCTCATGTTTTGTTTTGTTTTTTTAAAAAATGCTTTTCTTCCAATTGTGATTTTTTTTTCCCTGTAGTAACTTATTACTGAAGTCATCTAACCATCATAAGGTTCTTTCTCACATTCACCTAACCATATACTATGCTAAATATGCTTGTTATATTTAGAAGACACAGCCCTGTGTTGCAGCCTTTGGCTCATCTCCAGCCCACCCACAAATGCAGCCAAAATTCACCTTGAGCTCTTCTCATTTTATAGCAGGGATTTCTATCTTGGCATCCACATGATATACCACAGCGCATTCATCATTTTGGTTAAGAGCCGGCATCTTGTGAGTACCTATTTGCTGGTTGAGGCTGTCATTTCCCTCCATTTTGTTAGGTAGGTAGGAAACAGATTCCATACAACATTTTCCAACAAAATGGATATCCACACAACTTCATCAAAAAGTGCCTGAACACCAAATCCAATATAGCACAACCAACACAAGTCATAAAAAGGATAATACTGCCATACATCAAAAACATCTCAGAAGCTACCAATAGATTATTACAATCACATGGAATTGGCATAGCATATAAATTGACTAAAGCCCTCCAAAACATCCTAAGTAAACCAAAAGGCCCAGCAGCCCCAGAAGAAAAAACATACAGTCATCTACAACATACAGTATAAAGACTGCAACAGCCACTACGTAAGACAAACAGGCAGAAGACTAGCAGAAGACATCCATGAACACCAACCAGCAGTTGGAAGACCCGAAGAAAGCTTTAATTTCACACATATGGACAGATTTAATCATGTTGTCAACTGAGAAACTGACCATCCTAGACCAAATCAAGTCCAAAAACGCTAGAGAATCCCTGAAAGCATAGCATGTTGACAAATTGTCTATCAATAGACATATAAACGGGCGCAATGGCTCAGAAGTTAAAGATGCTGAGCTTGTC
>NW_015418581.1:0-1525 GCF_001527695.2 Protobothrops mucrosquamatus | reverse complement strand
TAATAATAATAATAATAATAATAATAATAATAATAATAATAATAATAATAATAATAATAATAATAATAATAATAATAAAGTTGGAAGGGACCTTGGAGGTCATCGAGTCCAACCCCCTGCTCAGGCAGGAAACCCTACACCATTTTGGACAAATGGCTGTCCAGTCTCTTCTTAAAAACTTCCAGTGTTGGAGCATTCATCGCTTCTGGAGGCAGGTTATTCCACTGGCTAATTGTTCTAACTGTCAGGAAGTTTCCCCTTAGTTCTAGGTTAATGGTACATCCTCGCAGTTGTAGCCATCATGGCATGTTTGTGGTCATGTGATCACAATTCAGGTGCTCAGTGACCAAACCACAATTACATTGTTGGAGTATCTCACGGTTATGTGATCACTATTTGCAACCTTCACTCTGGCTTGCAGACCCACTGAGTTTTGCCAGGTTACAACTGAAGTTTGTTTTCCCCATGCAGACACTCACAACCTTCAGATATGAGGATAAGATATTCATGGCATTACTTAATTTACAAATCTTACAGAGTTGTTGTGGGGAAAAATAGGAAGAGGGAGAGCAATGCATGCCCTCTTTAATTCTTAGAAGAAAAGCAAGATATAAATGAATAAATAATAGCAATAGCACTTAGATCTATATACTGCTTCATAGTGCTTTACAGCCCTTTCTAAGCAGTCAGCATATTGCGCCCCAACCATCTGACTCCTCATTTTACTGACCTCAAAAGGATGGAAGGCTGAGTCAACCCTGAGCCAGTCAGAATGGAATAAGTCTGCAATACTGCATTCTAACCACTGAGCTACCACATCTCTTAAACACATTTCATGATGCTCAAAACCAGTTTTTCTTAAATAGCTGTCCACTCAAGAACCAAGGAAGGTCAGTTTCCTTATAAGAAGCAACTAGTTCAGTGTTTCTCAACCTTGACAATTTTAAGGCATGTGGACTTCAACTCCCAGAATTCCACAGCCAGCATTGCTGGCTGTGGAATTCTGGGAGTTGAAGTCCACATGCCTTAAAATTGTCAAGGTTGAGAAACACTGAACTAGGAGGTGCTTTTTATAATAACATTGTAATATATGGACGTAGGCAATATTTTCTCTCCAGAGGGCTTGATATCCATACCCAGGGTATCTTACTGTATTAATCCTTCTGATATAATTTAGGCACGTTCACCGAAGCCTCAACAGGACAAACATTTGCTGCTTGAGTGCTGTGGAATTA
This sequence comes from Protobothrops mucrosquamatus, assembly GCF_001527695.2. Taxonomy (NCBI): domain Eukaryota; kingdom Metazoa; phylum Chordata; class Lepidosauria; order Squamata; family Viperidae; genus Protobothrops; species Protobothrops mucrosquamatus. Next base: position 290 of record NW_015418581.1, on the reverse strand, counting down.
GTGCCCATATGGCTTATGGAGGGAACCATATTGGAAAGAATGAATTCAGTATTTGTAGTCAGAGTCTATTTTGTTCCCCAGAAACACTGAAAGGGTAGCTAGAGTTTGGGAAAGAGACTCCTGATTACCATATAACTCTTGATACATGTATCAGGATATTCCTTTTGTGGTAAGCAAAACACAGAAAAAGAGTGAAAAGGAGCAGGCAAAAGAAATTATAAGTAGAAGTAATGCCAAAAGTGGGCACGGAGACAATCAAGACCTTAATCCATTGTGTGGAAATTTCAGAC
>NW_015418580.1:0-1525 GCF_001527695.2 Protobothrops mucrosquamatus | reverse complement strand
TTGGTTCTAAGAACCATTGCCATAGCTAAGTTTACGCCAGGCAGAAAAGTATAAAATCTATTGCCAAGCACTGGCCACACACTGGTCATTTAAAAAGGCCATTGAGGTTTTCTTTCTGGTTCTAAGAACCATTGCCATGGCTAGGATTACGCCAGGCAGAAAAGTATAAAATCTCTTACCAAGCACTGGACACACACTGATCATTTAAAAGGGCCCATGAGATTTTCTTTTTGGTTCTAAGAACCATTGCCATAGCTAAGTTTAAGCCAAGCAGAAAAGTATAAAATCTATTGCCAAGCACTGGCCACACACTGGTAATTTAAAAGGGCCATTGATGTTTTTTTTCTGGTTCTAAGAACCATTGCCATGGCTAGGTTTACGGCAGGCAGAAAAGTATAAAATCTCTTACCAAGCACTCGCCACACACTGGTCATTTAAAAGGGCCGTTGAGGTTTTCTTTCTGGTTCTAACAACCATTGCCATGGCTAAGTTAACGCTAGGAAGAAAAGCATAAAATCTATTGCCAAGCACTGGCCACACACTGGGTCATTTAAAAAGGCCATTGAGGTTTTACTTCTGGTTCTAAGAACCATTGCCATGGCTAGGATTACGCCAGGCAGAAAAGTATAAAATCTATTGCCAAGCACTGCACACACACTGGTCATTTAAAAGGGCCAATGAGATTTTCTTTTTGGTTCTAAGAATCATTGCCATAGCTACACTTAAGCCAAGCAGAAAAGTATAAAATCTATTGCCAAGCACTGGCCACACTGGTTTATTTAAAAGGGCCATTGAGATTTTCTTTCTGGTTCTAAGAACCATTGCCATGGCCAAGTTTACGCCAGGCAGAAAAGTATAAAATCTATTACCAAGCACTGGCCACACTGGTCATTTAAAAAGGCCATTGAGGTTTTCCTTCTGGTTCTAAGAACCATTGCCATGGCTATGTTTACGCCAGGCAGAAAAGTATAAAATCTATTGCCAAACACTGGCAACACACTGGTAATTTCAAAGGGTCATTGAGATTTTCTTCCTGGTTCTAAGAACCATTGCCATGGCTAAGTTTACGCCAGGCAGAAAAGTATAAAATCTATTGCCAAGCAATGGCCACACACTGGTCATTGAAAAGGGCTGTTGAGATTTTCTTCCTAGTTCTAAGAACCATTGCCATGGCTAAGTTTATGCCAGGCAGAAAAGTATAAAATCTCTTACCAAGCACTGACCACACACTGGTCATTTAAAAGGGCCATTGAGGTTTTCTTTCTGGTTCTAAGAACCATTGCCATGGCTAAGTTTACGCCAGGCAGAAAACTATAAAATCTATTACCAAGCACTGGACACACACTGGTCATTTAAAAGGGCCCATGAGATTTTCTTTTTGGTTCTAAGAACCATTGCCATAGCTAAGTTTACGCCAGGCAGAAAAGTATAAAATCTATTGCCAAGCACTGGCCACACACTGGTCATTTAAAAAGGCCATTGAGGTTTTCTTTCTGGTTCTAAGAACCATTGCCATGGCTAGGAT
>NW_015418579.1:0-1525 GCF_001527695.2 Protobothrops mucrosquamatus | reverse complement strand
TGTTTAGGATGAAGCTTCTTGCTGCAGATCCAGCCTCTGCCATGGCAGCCTGCTTCTTTCCTGGTCTGGATCTGGATCCCTCCTTGGACTTTTGCCTATAACTGGTTCAGCAGAAGATTTTTGCTTAGAGCGCTTTGGATCTCAGCCCATTTCCAATGCACTGGATTTGGCACTGCAGTCAAATCCAGTGGGAGGGGGCAGGACACCTTCCGTGGTCTGGAAAGCAAGGACACGGCACCCTTACAAGACCCTGCCATTCCCATAAGTGCAGAGAGGATGGGAAATACCTTGGGGCAGTGGGAACTGTAGTCTTCTGGCAGTATCCACAGCCCCAAGGTATCCTACCTTATCGGAAGGATGTATTGATGCAATTATCCTATAAAAACGTATTTCATACATTGCTGCCTCTGTGTTTTCAGGATGCAGGTTGCCTAAGAAATATAAGAAAAACATTTCTAGCAGGACTACCAGATTTGTTCCCTATGCTATCCGTCTGGTAAACTCATTTTTCTCACCATATATACATATATATACAATCCAAACTAGATTGTCCTTTTTCTCTGTGTCATATATGTGTGTGTAAGTGTGTATATGTATGATGATGATGATGGTGGTGGTGGTGGTGGTGGTGGTGGTGGTGGTGGTGGTGGTGGTGGTGGTGGTGGTGATGATGACGACGATGATGTCATGTTTATGCAGTGTATACTGGAGGTGGTTATCCTTTGAGAGCTGTATGCAACGAAATCTCATTGTAATGTATCAATGTACATTTAAAGTGACAATGAAGTTATTATTCTATTATTCTATTCTATTCTATTCTATTCTATTCTATTCTATTCTATTCTATTCTATTCTATTCTATTCTACATTCTATTAATATGAAAAAAGTTGTTTCTTACACATTAACAGGATGCAACTTTCCATTCCTGCGGTGCTACGGGAAATCTTCTGACTCTCCGCTATCACAACTGACTGGTTCAGAGAGCAGGAAACATAAATATGAAAAGTTCAATGCTCAGAGCTGAGATGGAGATTTCTCCTGCGCTCCAGGTGCTCAAGTTGAAGTCCAGGTAAGAAAGCAGAGCTGTCCTGCCATTAGCTCGCTCTTTAACTTTGGAAAGACATCAGTTCCACAAAACGTCTTTTACTTAGCCAACCATATGAAGAACCATTATGCTTAGATGAATAGAATAGAATAGAATAGAATAGAATAGAATAGAATAGAATAGAATAGAATAGAATAGAAATTGGAATGAAAGAATAGAATAGAATAGAATAGAATAGAATAGAATAGAATAGAATAGAATAGAATAGAATAGAATAGAATAGAATAGAATAGAAATTGGAATGAAAGAATAGAATAGAATAGAATAGAATAGAATAGAATAGAATAGAATAGAATAGAATAGAATAGAAATTGGAATGAAAGAATAGAATAGAATAGAATAGAATAGAATAGAATAGAATAGAATAGAATAGAATAGAAATTGGAATGAAAGAATAGAATAGAATAGAATAGAATAGA
>NW_015418578.1:0-1525 GCF_001527695.2 Protobothrops mucrosquamatus | reverse complement strand
TCTCCCAGAGGGCGGGGCGCCTGGGCACAGGGCCAATCAGGAGCCCTGGGAGGGGGCAAATCCACTTGAGAGAGAAAGAGAGAGAGAAGCACAAGTGCCTCTCTCTGTCTCTCTCTACAAATGGCGGAGGACGCTCGGAGCTGCAGGGGAAGGCTCAAAGATGTCCCCAAAACATCTTGCTCCATCGCCCCCTATCGCCTCCTTTTCATTCCATCGCCCCCACGCCGCCCCTTTTCATTCCATCGCCCCCCTGAAAAATGAAATCGCCCCCTGGGGGGCGGTACCGCCCAGGTTAAGAACCACTGGCCTAGAAGGTTAAGACCAAACATATATTGGGGGCATATCATCCCAGAGGACAGGCTCCATAACAGAAAAGTCATGACTCTTAGGTTGCATAAGATAGCATTGCTTCAAGGTAGGGAGGGGACACTTATCCACCATACTAGACAATACAATATGAATGTGAACATCATCCCTATAAATTTTTTCAATGATAACCAGCACCTTGAATAACCAGGAGCATACAGAAAGCCAATAAAGGTTGCAGTAGTGTTACACGGATGTACCAAATACTCCAAAACCACTCATAGCAATGCATTTTAAAATAATTGTAGCTTCTGGATGATCTCCAAATTTCTGACATACCTATCAGTATGTATAGCACATTGCAGTAGTTCACTTGGAAAGTGACTAAGGCATGAGTGATCCTATTCTTGATGCAAGAATGGATGTGATTGGCCCACAAGGCAAACCCATGCAAAGGTCCTCCTGGCTACAACTGTTACCACATCTTCAAGTAGTAGTTGAGAGTACAGAAAGACTCAAGATGAACCAAGAAGGAACATCTCCAATCACTAGATTTGGGGACTCTAAACCCACAGCCACTCAGGCTTGGCAAGATTGAGCCAAAGCCAGTTATTCTCCATTCAGAACTCACAGCCTCCAGACATTAGGCTAAAACCTTGACAGCCTCATTTATTGAGCCAGGGGAGAGATACATTTAAATTTAAATTGCATTTATTTATGGTCTGTGACCAGTGAAGTAGCTACAGCAATAAAAAAAACAGCATATAAAAACAGCCTCAAATACAATAAGAGCAATAAACGCTACCATATAGACCTGCCAATTCAAATTTACAAGCATAAGAATACAGAAGAGTACAAAACAAAACAGGAAAAAATAAAACTAAATGATTTCCTAGTGACATCATTTCAAGATTTAAAAAAATTGAATGTTCTTATGGCAGAATGTTCTTATATCAATAAAACCTTGGCTAATCTGTTCGTAACTGCAAGATTTGGAACTTTGAACAGAACACATACAACCTATTTATTTATTTATTTATTTATTTATTTCATTTATACCCCGCCCTTCTCCCGGAGGACTCAGGGCGGCTTACAGCCAGTTTAAAACAATCCCACATAAATACCAAATACAAATCTAAAATAATTAAAAATAAATATTTGAATTGGCCGCTCTATTAAAATTTTGTTAAAACCAATTAAAATACCCCCTAGGCCAGTC
>NW_015418577.1:11360-12477 GCF_001527695.2 Protobothrops mucrosquamatus | reverse complement strand
AGCCGGAACGCGGCGGAACCGCGTTCCGGCACCTTTTTCCGGGCCGGCCGCACCGGAAATAGCCCCTCCCGCACCGGAAATAGCCCCTCCCAAATTTTACTTGCATTCCTGTTCTCTAAAGGGGCGGTCCTAGGGTTTGATGAGGGCGTGGCCAGGTTTGAGTTCCGCCACCTTTTCTCTGAGAAAAAAAGCCCTGTTTGTGAGTATATACGGGATACGTGTAATCATCCTCAGTTGATCGGTTAATGAAAATTTTTGGTAACAAGAATTTTACAGAACATCCAACTTTTTATTTCCCTAGGAACAACAGTTCACTGTTCGCCAATTTAGTATCTCTGTTGATTTCACAGAACGTAACGGCTGCAAATTACAGCCTCTGACTTACAGACGTTTGTTTAGTGACCATTCAACGTTACAACGGCACTGAAAAAAAGTGAATTATGACCGTTTTTCACACGTATGACTGTCGCAGCATCTGTAGGGTTTGTTGTTGTTAGTTGCGAACTCGTGTCCGACCCATCGCGACCCCGTGGACAACGTTCCTCCAGGCCTTCCTGTCCTCTACCATCTTCTGGAGTCCATTGAAGCTCACGCCTCCTGCTTCAGTGACTCCGTCCAGCCACCTCCTTCTCTGTCGTCCCCTTCTTCTATTGCCCTCCATCTTTCCCAGCATCAGGCTCTTCTCCAATGAGTCCTTCCTTCCTTCTCATTAGGTGGCCAAAGTACTTGAGTTTCAACTTCCGGATCTGGCCTTCTAAAGAGTAGTCGGGGTTGATCTCCTCTAGCACTGACCGGTTTGATCGTCTTGCAGTCCAGGGGACTCGCAGGAGTCTTCTCCAGCACCATAGTTCAAAGGCCTCATGTAGGGTTACATGGTCAAAATTCAGACACTTAGCAACTGATTAATTTTTAGGAGGATTGTGGTGTCCTGGGGTCATGTGATCCCCTTTTGTGACTTTCTGACAAGCAAAGTCAATGGGGAAGCCAGATTCACTTACTAACTTCACAACTGCAGTGATTCTCTTAACAACGGTGGCAAGAAAGGTCGTAAAATGGGGCAAAGTTCGCTTAACAACTGTCTTGCTTAGCAATGGAAATTTTGGGCTCAATTAGGGTC
>NW_015418577.1:0-1525 GCF_001527695.2 Protobothrops mucrosquamatus | reverse complement strand
GGCAACCCAGATCTTCCACAGAAAGTACCAGAACGCCCAAGAGAAAAAAATGTGCATCACACAAATATTCCGTGCGCTTCACAATAACCTTGTGAAGGAGCCTGGTGCTGCTGTTATTGTTTGGGCTAAGCCTAAGGCAATTCTATAACGAGAGACACCCAGGCTTGTTGGCAGTTTGCAAGGCCCCAAAGCTGTGGTTGTGTTCCTGGGCATGAGAGCTGGACTGTCAAGTGCAGCCTGAGAGAGGATTGTTTTAATTGTTCCACGATTAGAGTTGTGTAGTTTTATTTTACCTTTTATGCGTCTTGTTTCCAAGTGCTGTCAACTATCCTGAGGTTGGTAAAATAGGTGGCCAGACAAGGTAAAATGGGTGGCCACTTGGATAAGCAGCGAAATGTTTCCAGCCACAAAGTAAAGCAAGTTCAATTGCCACGACTCAACTTCCGGTCAACCGAGTGGACACAGCAGCCTAAGAACCCTCGGCATTCTTGGGAGAATTTCCCCTGCCTGCAAGTCCATGCAGTCAGATTGATTGATTGATTAAATTTATTGTCCGCCCATCCTACTGTAGGGTAACTCTGGGCAGCTTACAGTCATAAACATGTTTCTATACATATATATTAAAACATAAATAAATTAAAACTGAGCATTAAAATCTTGATTATTATCTGTACCGGTAGGACAACTGCATAGCTGTGTCCACCTATTTTTCGTCAGCTTTCACTTTTCTTTTAGAGCAGAATAATAGCTGCTTTATATGCTGTCCAATAACAGTCTTTTGATGTTTAAAATATAGAAGTTTTTTTTTCTTTAAAAAAGTGGAAATAGAGAAAAGACATTAATAAAACCAAGGAAGCATTTAACATTTAAATGTATTTGATTTATGACACATAGCCGTTTTAAAAAAAACCTCTTGAAACCAGAGCAATCCTGATCACTGCAGTTCATATAATCATCAAATGCAGATTTGGATGAAATTGAGATGGTTAGGGGGGCTGGAGGCTAAAACATATGATGAACGGTTACAGGAAATGGGTATGTCTAGTCTAAGAAAGAGAAGGACTACTAAGGGGTGACATGATAGCAGTCTTTCAATATTTGAGGGGCTGCCACAAAGAAGAGGGGGTCAGTCTTATTTTCTAAAGCACCAGAAGAAAAGACAAGAAACAATGGATGAAAACTAATCAAGGAGAAAAGTAACCTAGAACTAAGAAGAAATTTGCTGACAAGTGAGAACAATTACTCTTGCCTCCAGAGGTTGAGGGTGATCTATCACTGGAAGTTTGGACAACGATTTATCCACAATGGTATAGGGTCTCCTGCTTGGGCAATGGGTTTGACTAGAAGACCTTGGACCTTCCAACTCTCTTATTCTGTAATATTGTCCCCAGTTCTCCTTCTTCAAACTTAGTGATGTTGATGAGTCCAAAAAGGCATGAATATTTCCTTGCTTTTATGCAACATATGCATTGATGCTGATGAAGATACTGCCCTAGGGTGAACTGACTCTGTGCATATTTTAAGA
>NW_015418576.1:0-1525 GCF_001527695.2 Protobothrops mucrosquamatus | reverse complement strand
TGAGTTAGGATTGGAAGTAAGCGGTTCTTCCCCATTTACAAACTACCAGTAATACTTGACCAAAAAGAGAAAAGCCACCTATAACAAATGCTTAAATTAGGGATGGGAGTGTTTAAAAATCAACTTTCCTACTCTATTTATATTGTAAATACAACACGTAGGGGAGAAAAGTATAATTCCTGTGTAAAACATATGCAAACAGCTACTTTGAGAAGTCCATTTAGTTATCATATGAAATTGAGAAAAATTTTTTGTTTATTCTCGATCTTTAGTTATACAAATTCTTTATAAATTGATTACGGACCATCAAATGCGTATTGATTAATCAGATAGGTAAGATTTTCTCCAAGATAATCTTTCACGGTTTCCAGAGCAGGAGTATTTAAACAAGAGACAGGACAAAACGAGGGGATCGGCGCCAGCTCCGTTAAGCCGAAACCCTCAGTCCTCTACGCTCCCTTCTGCTCTATTAACCCGGGAAACAAACCACCGGGAGAAACGCTTTACGCCTAGAGAGCAAGTCCCGTGTCCAGGAAGGGAGCATGGAGGGAAGGGAGCTCTCTGCTCCAGCCATCCTGCCGACCTCCAGGGCGAGGCTTCCCCTCCTTCGCAGCCCCGGATCCCACCTGCCTCCCCCTCCCGTCGCCCTCCCCGATTTCCACCCCGCGTCAGTCTCTGCATCTGACGGAGGCGGCTGCACTCACGAAGCTCCCGTTGTGCAAGGAAAGGTGTCGGCTGGAAAAGGGGCTACCAGGCGCCTTCCGACGTTCAGCCCCCGATCCGTCCGTCCTGCGCTGGACCCAGAGACCAGGGAGAGCCCCACCTTTCAGCGGAGGCTCCCCGACTTCCATGAAGAGAGCCGGACCTGGGCAGGAGCAAGCGGGCGATGAAGAGGGGCGACGCCGAGATCATCGGTCCTTCCCTGCCCTTTGCAAGCATCGCCGTCCCAGCCTCCGCTTCCACCGCCCGCCTTTCAGCGAACCCCGCCCCCCTCCGAAGAAGAAGAGCAGCGAAGTAGACATTCCGGAAGGCCGGAAAAGGAAGGTCCCCTTTCATTCTCTTCCTACCAGGTCCCCTCTAGGAAGCACATATCTATCGTTCTGGCTCCTTCTTGAGGTAGGAGAGCCCTGGAGCGTGCATGAAATTGGCGGGAAGGATTTGCCGTTGCTCTCCTCAGGCGGGTAAAGGCCGAGTGAGCGGAGACCCATTTCTGCCCTCCTGCAAACCGGAGAAGGGGTTTCGGAGGGGCCGGGGGGGCATTTGGGACTCTCTCGGGCTTCTTTTGATTCCCCTCGAGCAGGAGCCCCGACGGAGGCCCAGGGATCTCCAGGGATGGAGGCCGCCCTCAGCCCAGAGATCCACCGGCGGCGCTTCCGCGGTCTGGACGGCTGCCGCCAGGAGGCCGAGGGGCCCCGGGAGCTTTGCAGCCGCCTGCACCGCCTGTGCCGCCAGTGGCTGCGCCCGGAGAGGAGCAGCAAAGGGGAGATGCTGGACCTGGTGGTGCTGGAGCAGCTGCTGGCCCTGC
>NW_015418575.1:0-1525 GCF_001527695.2 Protobothrops mucrosquamatus | reverse complement strand
AAGAAGAAGAAGAAGAAGAAGAAGAAGAAGAAGAAGAAGAAGAAGAAGAAGAAGAAGAAGAAGAAGAAGAAGAAGAAGAAGAAGAAGAAGAAGAAGAAGAAGAAGAAGAAGAAGAAGAAGAAGAAGAAGAAGAAGAAGAAGAAGAAGAAGAAGAAGAAGAAGAAGAAGAAGAAGAAGCTTTTTATATTCTACCTTTATATTATGGTAGTAAATGGCAAGTTTGCTTCCCTCTATCCTTGAATTGGAAATGAAGTTACTAGTGTCTGTGGAAGACTAGGATACACATAAAATAGGATGACTTTGCTTTATTACACATCTGAAGATGAAAAAAAAACTTGGTTTGAGCAAAGTCTTAAAGCTCTGTGACTCTTGTAAAGTTGTGATATTTTATGGATTGTCTTAGTTATTGTCATGCAATAAGGCTAGATTATGTTCACTTTTGAGTCTGAAAAAAATCCTCATATGATCAGTCTCATTTCTCCACGAAATCTGTCTTTTATTCATGGTGGATTCAGAACTTATTTATTTCCCAAAGTAAATCCTTTGCCTCATTGCATAGGGTAGTATCTAGCGAGAGAACCAACAGGGAAAGATTACAGATGAGAATTTTAAAAAGACAATAGAAGAAAGAACCTAATACAGATATCTGACACTTGGTACACCCTCTGTTACTTGGAGGTTAAGATTATGTTCCAGATGTTAGAATAATCCCAGGTCAGATCAGTAGAATTAGTAAAGAATAATGGTATTGTTTTGGACTAATACCTTATCTAGAACAACAATTTTATAAATATAAGGAATTTCTATAGAACTTATCTATAGAAACCGTGATGCAAATAAATGAAAGATATAATTGGCTATATTTTCTTTTTCTTTTAAGTCTCTGTCTAAACCAGACTGTTAGAAGGACTAGCATACAGCTATCATTCAAGATAAAAATGTATTTTATAGAGAAGGTAGTGTATTAAAAATGTTATTTCATTTTCCTTTAAAAAATGAGGAATAATGTGAAACTGAAGTGAAGCTGGTATAGACTGATCTTTTCATTTCTATTGCAAATAGGCATATAGATTTAGTATGACATTTATTTTTCATTCCAATTTCCTGTAATGTAATTTTAAGCTGAATAAGAAAATTAATGGAGTTACAACTTGGTCCTGCAATGTCGGATACATACGGTATTCCTTTTTGTGAAAATTCTGCTTTCATCAATATTATACAGTTTTTTTTCCCTGAGCATTGAATTTGTACACCTTCTATTAGCTCAAGCCTTAAGCTTCAGTTAAAAAGAAGCATAGAAAAGAACTTTCTGAGGCTTCAGCTATAAGTGGGAGGCACCGTTATGCGGTGGTTCTCCTCCTTCCTCACCGACCGTACGCAGTCTGTATTGGCAGGGGGACAGAGGTCGACTCCTAGGCCCCTAGCTTGTGGGGTGCCTCAGGGGTCGGTCCTCTCCCCCCTTTTGTTCAATATTTATGTAAAGCCGCTGGGGGAGATCATTCGTGGCTTTGGGGTGGATTTCCAT
>NW_015418574.1:0-1525 GCF_001527695.2 Protobothrops mucrosquamatus | reverse complement strand
GGGCTTCAGAAGGACTGGTTCACACAACATACTGAACTATATGATGAGCTAGGTAGGAGAAAGCAAATGTCATTTTTTTTTCATTTTTTTAAGGGCTACTGAGGCCTGATGTGATAAAATCCTAGAGAGGAGTAATGTTTTCAGATAGTTCTCAACTTTTCAAATCTTTGCAGATTCTTATGCTTGTACTTTGTCTTTTGGGAGGGACCTAAAACCAGGAAAAACCATACAAAGGGAAATTGGCAGCTTTGCCACCAAATCTTGGCAGTCCAGGGTGAGAATACTCTAGAAACATTACAAATGAGGCTGTGACTGCGTGTTGTCCAGCTTTTGAGTATTTTACTGAAACATGGACTTGGAGCTTTTAGGTTGTCAAGACCCACTCACTGGAGAATTACAAGCACTCAATGTTGACAGTTCAACAAACAACAACAGTTCAATAGGAGTTCAACAACTCTGTTGAGATCAGCAGGCTGATTGCCACAATACCATTGAATAAAAAAAAAACTCATGTAAAAGTAAAACTGAACAATAAGATGTATAAAGAGTCTTGGCAAAAGCATTGCAAAGATAGAAGCACCACAGGGAAGTCAAAGGCTAGGGGAGAAATGCACCATGCCACTGCAACTAAGTTGAGTTTATGCTAACGTACCACACTCAACTATAATTCTAAAAGAATGAAGTTGAAGACATATGAACGAGAGCAATGGCTCTTGTCAGAAAAGTCAGAGGTATAAACATATTTTTATGCGTCACCCAAAATTCACAATGTGGATAGTTTGGTTTGACATAGCATGCTGTATGAAACCAGTGCTTGTGGAGTTACTACTTTTGGCTTAGAATGTTGTGTGAACTCTAATGTTGTGATTTATTTTTAATGGCCAAACAACCTATACCTTAATGTGATATGTTATACAGCACTCCCAATCAATGAATGGTTCAAAAGCTTTAAATTGTATTTTATTTATTTATTTATTTATTAATTTAATTTATATCCCGCCCTTCTCCTTACGGACTCAGGGCGGCTAACAACCAGATAAAACACTAATCCCCAAAAACTACAAATTTAAAAACATAAATAAAAACAAATATTAATAATTTGGTCAAATTAATTTAAAAATTGCTTTAAACCCCCATTAAAATTTTCCCCTAGGCCAGTCCTGCAAGTTGGAATAACCATGTCTTAAGGGCGCGGCGGAAGGAAGGGAGATCAGGGATCACCCTGATCTCTGGGGGCAGCTCATTCCAGAGGGTGGGAGCTCCCACAGAGAAGGCCCTCCCCCTTGGGGTCGCCAGCCGGCACTGTCTGGCTGACGGCACCCTGAGGAGACCCACCCTGTGGGAGCGTACAGGCCGATGGGAGGTAATCTGTGGCATGTACAATGTATCACACAAATGAATTCATCATCTCAATGGTCTCATAGTATTTACTCACTGAGTAGTTGGTTTCAATAATTTTTTAAAAGTATTAATTTAGTTTTATACTGGAGAAATTTAGTAGGCCCTCCTACTCATAATTTGTATA
>NW_015418573.1:0-1525 GCF_001527695.2 Protobothrops mucrosquamatus | reverse complement strand
TTTGGGGTAAAATATTCCAGAAAAGTGGAGCCCTCGCTGAGAATTCCCTACCCCTCCTCAGTGGCAGAACACTTTCTGCTTGGTGAGCAGACAATCCCAAATAACAGGTTAGAAGATTCCAAACCTTTTGTTCCAAGACAGCCCTTCATTTTCTCTCAGATAAGGGAATGGTTATTGTTTACTACTATGGGTAAAAAATAACCACATTGTATTTGTGAATTCTTTTCTGGGGCAAGCAGAATCTATGTATGTTCCCAGAATTAAGTTGGTGTGAGGATGGACATGGAACTGTTCCTGTCCTTTTCTTTCAGCTCCATGCCTTATTTGGAGCATTGCCCCCTCATTATTTCAAAGATTATTCTCCGTTTATTCTTAGCTTCCATTTTTTGTTTCTTTTTCTTTGATATGTTGTGTTTACAAATATTTATACTGTTGTTTTAGCTTTTAATTCTAAATGGAGGAGGAGGAGGGTGGGGAGGGGGAGGAGGAGGAAGAAAAAGAGGAGGGTGAAGGAAGGAGGAGAAGGAGGAGGAGGAGGAGTAGGAAAAGGAGGAGGAGGAGGAGAAGAAGAAGAAGAGGAAGAAGAAGAAGAAGAAGAGGAAGAAGAAGAAGAAGAAGAAGAAGAAGAAGAAGAAGAAGAAGAAGAAGAAGAAGAAGAAGAAGAAGAAGAAGAAGAAGAAGAAGAAGAAGAAGAAGAAGAAGAAGAAGAAGAAGAAGAAGAAAGAGGAGGAGGTGGAGGAGGGTTTGCTGAGGCAGCTAAAATCCCAGAGATGCTAACAGAAGCTTCAAAGGCTTCCAAAAGAAGATGGAATGACCTTCTTGTAAGGTAGCACTTACATTGAACAAAGCACCAGGAGAGCCCCTATAAACAAACCAGGTGAGGGATGAAGGGATGACCTGGCGGTTGACAAGTATCCCAGGTGTCGGCAGACCAGACTGGCAGTCGGGGAGAAGTTGAACATCTCAGAGCACTAGCAGGCATTAAGAAAAATATCTAAAATATTGACAGTTGGTAGATTAGGGCTCAGGAACATGAGGTGACTTAAGATGCTGGCAGAAGAGACAGGGTGGCCTAGGGGACACCAATAATCCTGGACAGCAGCAAGCATTAATGGGTAGCTATTAAAGAGCACTTAACTTAACTCCTGAATTCAGCAACCAAAAGAGATGTTGGTCAACTCTGGGTTGGGTGAGGCTAAGCGTGAAATAGAGTAGTTTTAGGACAAGTGAAGTTGGAGGAAGTACTTCAAGTAAGAATACAGATTGGATAAAGGCAAGTATAGCAGAATATATATATATATATATATATATATATATATATATATATATATATATATATATATATATATATATATATATATATATATATATATATATATATGTTTTTCAAAATTTGGAATGCTAACAAAGAATTAAGGGAGTACTGAGATAGCTATTTCTAACCTTGTTTGGTTTTCATCAGTCAGACATACCCTTCCGAGATTCGAACCTGGGCTGTCTGCATGTTAAGCAGAAGCATTAGTCC
>NW_015418572.1:0-1525 GCF_001527695.2 Protobothrops mucrosquamatus | reverse complement strand
CCAGTGGAACTGCTTGCCACCAGAAATTGTGGGCGCTCCATCCCTGGAGGTTTTTAAGAAGAGACTGGACAGCCCCTTTGTCCGAAATGGTATAGGGTTTCCTGCCTGAGCAGGGGGTTGGACTAGATGACCTCCAAGGTCCCTTCTAGCTCTGTTATTGTGTTATATTCTGTTAAGGCTAAAAAAAAAACGAAGAACAGTTGCAGGAATTAGGCAGGTCTAATTTAATAAAAAGAAGGACTAGAGGGGACTTGATGGCAGTCTTCCAATATTTGAGGGGCTGCCCCACAGAAGAGGGGGGTCCCCCTATTCTCCAAAGCCCCTGAAGACAAAACAAGAAGCAACAGGTGGAAACTAATCAAAGAGAGAAGCAACCTAGAACTAAGGAGAAACTTCCTGACAGTTAGAACAATTAACCGGTGGAACTCCTTGCCACCAGAAATTGTGAGTGCTCCATCACTGGAGGTTTTTAAGAAGAGACTGGACAGCCATCCTGTCTGGGGTGGTAGAGGGTCTCCTGCTTGAGCAGGGGGCTGGACTAGAAGACCTCCAAGGTCCCTCCCAACTTTCTTCTGGTTGCCTAAGTGCCTGGATTTCGACCACGTGATTGTGGAGATGCTCTGATGGCCGTAACTGTGAGGACGGGTGCTAAGTCCTCAGTCACTCCTTCAGGGCCGCTGTAAGTTTGAACCGTCGCTAAACGAACGGTCGCTAAGTCGAGGACTATGAGCATCTGTCCTCACGCCAACACCCAGAAGGGTCTCTCTAGCTTTAGCGGACCCCCCCTCGCCCCCCCACAAATCCAGGGCCAGCAGCAACTGTCCCCAAAGACCCTTTTGTCCACTTTTTTGGGGAAAAAAATCATTATCGAAATGTAAAATAACAAAAAACAGGATTTTTTTTTTCCTTGGGCACTGAACAACAGTAGAGCCTGCCCAGAGTGGGGAGGGGGGAGGACTGGCACGCACACACAGACACATACACAGACACAGACACACACACACACACAGCCTGCCTGGCGGGTCCCGAGTTCCAAATAAGGCTGCAAGGAGAGAGGAGGAAGCAAAGGCAGCCAAGATCTGCCGGGCAGCTGTTTCTGGCCCCAAGGAAAGCCCCCACCAATGCATGGGGGGGGTGTCTGGGGGTGCTTTGGGCTGGGGGGGGCGTTGAAGCTGCCAGCTGGGCAGGGGGCTCTGCCCCCCCCTACATGGGGACTCTGGGCGCACTCCGGCTCTGGGGATCCCGGAAAGAGGGGGGTCACCCCGTGGGATCTGCCTGCCTGCATGGTCTGAACTTGGCCTCCGCTGGTCTCGTTTTTGCTTCTTCCAGGCAGAAAGAAGCAAAAGCAGAACTTTTGCCACGTGTGTGCGTTTGTGAGTGTGTGAGTGTGTGTGTGTGTTTCTGTGCATGTCCAGAGGCACAGAAGCAGCCTTAGTGTGTGTGTGTGTGTGTGTGTGTGTGTGTGTGAGAGAGAGAGAGAGAGAGAGAGAGAGAGAGAGAGAGAGTGTGTGTGTGTGTGTGTGTG
>NW_015418571.1:0-1525 GCF_001527695.2 Protobothrops mucrosquamatus | reverse complement strand
CCCCCGCCGCTGCCGCGCCGCCGCCGCCGCCGCCGCTGACTCGAGTATAAGCCAAGGGGGGCATTTTTCAGCCCCAAAAATGGGCTGAAAAACTCGGCTTATACTCGAGTATATACGGTATGTTTCTATTCCTTGATTCTATGATTCTGTGATTCTGTGATTCTATTTTTCTATACTTCTGTGATTCTATGATTCCGGGATTCTATGTCTGTTTCTGTGATTGTATGATTCTGTGATTCCGTTATTCTATGATTCAGTTTCTATGATTCCGTGACTCTATATTCTATGTTTCTATGATTCTGTGATTCTATGTTTCTATTCCGTGATTCTGTGATTCTATGTTTCTGCAATTCTGTAATTCTGTGATTCTATGTTTCTGTGATTTCATGATTTTATGATTCTGTTTCTATGATTCTGTGATTCTGTGCTTCTGTGATTCTATGAATCGTAGAACATCAGAATCATAGATAGAAATCTATCCTTGTTGAGTTTTGACTTCCCAGCTCTTAGCTTCTGTGTTGCCACCGGATGAGACCCCTTGGCTCCCTTGACCTGTCGTTGGAAGCCCCGGCTTCCCAGAGTCTTTCCAAAAAGCTGGGATTTATCAGACAAACCTCCGTTATAAGAATCTCTCCTAAAAATAGAGGACTTCCGGAAACGCATCTCCCTTGGCGATCTCAAAAGATGAACATCTGCGTCTCATCCCTGAGTCTTCTTTCTGTCTTGCGGGAACACTGTTGCTTATCCCAAGAAAGTTACTTTGAAGTCCCCAGGGAGGGATTTTAATCATCTGGATCCAGTTGATCCTGGAACCTTATGGATTGATCCTAACATGTCTTCATGAAAGATGTCGTCACAGCTTTTTTTTTTCTTTCCTCCTTCCTTTATTTTCTTCTCCTCTATTTCTTGAGAACTCAAAAGGATTTCCCAAAATCACCTCTGAAATGAAATCTCCGGGAAGCAGGTCGGGCTGAGAGAGCATTTTGCATTCACACAACCATCAGAGTTAACTGAGCTGGAGGCCTAGCAAAGGCAATTATGCCAGCATGCCAAGCCTGGGGAGTGTTAATTGGGGAGGGGGGACTGTGTGTATGGATAGGAGTGTGATGCACTCATATTAGGTCGGTGTTAAATGACTTTGGTCGTTTTAAGATGGATGGACTTCAGCTCCCAGAATTCCCCAGTCAGCTTTCATGCCTAAGGTGGGACTAGAACTCTCTGTCTCCTGGTGATTGGCCCAAAGTCACCCAGCTGGCTTTCATGCCTAAGGCGGGAGTAGAACTCACCGTCTCCTGGTGATTGGCCCAAAGTCACCCAGCTGGCTTTCATGCCTAAGGTGGGACTAGAACTCACCGTCTCCTGGTGATTGGCCCAAAGTCACCCAGCTGGCTTTCATGCCTAAGGCGGGACTAGAACTCACCATCTCCTGGTGATTGGCCCAAAGTCACCCAGCTGGCTTTCATGCCTAAGGCGGGACTAGAACTCACCATCTCCTGGTGATTGGCCCAAAGTCACCCAGCTGGCT
>NW_015418570.1:0-1525 GCF_001527695.2 Protobothrops mucrosquamatus | reverse complement strand
GGGCCTGACCTAGGGAGGATTTTAGGTAGGGATGATTTTAAGAAAATTTTAATTGACACACAGCTTCTAATATTTGGCTTTTAATTTGGTTTTATGGGGTTTTTTTGTTTTTTGATGTATTTTGTTTGTCTGTTTTAATATGCTGTGCACCGCCCTGAGTCCTACGGGAGAAGGGCGGTATATAAATTAAATTATTAAAATTAAATTAAATTATTAAATTCTGTTGGCTTTCATTCTTAAGGTGGGACCAGAACTCACAGCCTCCCAATTTCCAGTCTGGTGCCTTAACAACTAGACCAAACTAGGGATTTAAGAATTTAGGGAATTTAGGAATTCACCATTCATCCTCCTGTTCTGCAGTGCCTTTTTTCCCTTCTCTGAACACTCAGAATTTGTTTTATACCTGAAAAAGATAACTAAAAATTTGCTAACAGCCAGGCAGAATTTCTTCTATGTATTTCTGTGTACCCTTATCCACTGCACCTGCTCCTCTGACTGTCTGGCTTTCTCATCAACTGAAGCATGTCCACTCATGGCACAAGTCCTTTACCTTTTTCTTCAACCAGTTTGCATTTACTGAAAATACATTTCAAGTTGTTTTAAGGAAGGAGGGCAACCAACATGCTTGTATTCATTTTTTTTCCTTCTTGGGGCACTTCAAGTAGGAAGGCTTTTTGTTCTTTTCTTGATTTTTAGGGACATCTCCTCAAACATCTCTGTTTAACTCCCAAGACACTTATTAGCTCCCGCGGAGAGGGCCCGCAACCTGGGCGTCCTCCTGGATGCTCGGCTGTCTTTAGACGATCATGTGACGGCCGTGGCCAGGGGGGCTTTTCATCAGGCTCGCCTGATATGCCAGTTGCGCCCCTTTCTGGATTGTGACGCCTTACACATGGTCGCTCAAGCCCTCGTTGTTTCCCGCCTGGACTATTGCAACGCTCTCTACATGGGGCTCCCCTTGAGGTGCACCTGGAGGCTCCAGCTAGTTCAGAATGCGGCCGTGCGGGGGATTTGGGGGGCCTCTAGATACTCCCATATAACACCTCTCCTGTGCGAGCTGCACTGGCTGCCTGTGGCCTTCCGGGTGCGCTTCAAGGTGTTAGTAACAACCTTTAAAGCGCTCCATGGCAATGGAGCTAGGTATTTGCAAGAACACCTCCTACCAAATACCTCCCTTCGACCAGTCCGCTCCCACAGAGAGGGCCTCCTTAGGGTGCCGTCGGCCAGTCAATGCCGGCTGGCGACCCCCAGGGGGAGAGCCTTCTCTGTGGCAGCTCCTGCCCTCTGGAATGACCTACCCCCCCGACCTACGTACAACTGCGGACATGCGCCTCTTTCGCCGAGCCTTGAAAACCCATCTATTCCATGCGGCCGGCCTGGCGTAGTTTTGATTGTGTTTTGGTAGGGGTTTTTATATGGGGTATTTTAGAGCAGGCTTTTTATTTAATATTTATTGTGATTTTTATTATCGCCTGTTCACCGCCCTGAGTCCCGTAAGGGAGATAGGGCGGTATATAAATTTAAA
>NW_015418569.1:0-1525 GCF_001527695.2 Protobothrops mucrosquamatus | reverse complement strand
GCCCAAATAATCCCCTAAATTTCAGGGAGGGTTGGGGTTTTTTGTGAGGTGGGGTTAATTTGTCTTTATAGGTCCCTCCAACACTGCTATTTAGGCACTGCTAGTAAGTTTGGCTTGTGGTTACTGCATTACTTTTAGGGAAAAGTAGAACAGTAAGTTTGCTCTGTTATAACAACAACAACAACAACAACAACAACAAAAACAACAACAACAACAACAACAACAACAACAATAATAATAATAATAATAATAATAATAATGTTGGAAGGGACCTTGGAGGTCATCTAGTCCAGTGGTTCTTAACCTGGGCGGTACCGCCCCCCAGGGGGCGATTTCATTTTTCAGGGGGGCGATGGAACGAAAAGGGGCGGCGTGGGGGCGATGGAACGAAAAGGGGCAATAGGGGGGCGATGGAGCGAGATGTTTTGGGGACACTTTTGAGCCTTCCCCTGCAGCTCCGAGCGTCCTCCGCCATTTGTAGAGAGAGACAGAGAGAGGCACTTGTGCTTCTCTCTCTCTCTCTCTCCCATGCAGATTTGCCCCCTCGCAGGGCTCCTGATTGGCTCTGTGCCCGGGCGCCCCGCCCTCTGGGAGAAGCACGGCCAGGAAGTCCCTTTCCCTGGCTGGCCCCGTCCAAGGTACACGTGGTCGGGGAACCGCACGGGGAAGCCTGGAATCCCCGCTGGGAGCAGCCAGCCAGAGCCTCTGTTGAGCAGGCCAGCCTTCCCGCAAGCCACGGCCCTGAGAGAGAGCAGCCCCTGCGATCTCCAGCTGCGGGACCATTGGCCCAACTGGCTGGGAAGGCGCGCCGGAGTCCCAGCTGCTTTGTCAGCGAAGAATGTGAGGTGAGCAGAAGATGGGGGGGAGAAAGGGAGGGAGAGGAAAGAGAGAGGGAGAGGGGAAAGAGAAAAAAAGAGAGAGAAAGAGAGAGAGAGAGGAAGCGCAAGTGCCTCTCTCTCCCTCTCTTTCTCTCTCCTCACCTGGAGAAAGAAGGGGGGAGGGAGAGGAAAGAGAGAAGGAGAGGGGAAAGAGAGAGAGAGAGAAAGAGAGAGGAAAGAGAGAGAGAGGAAGCACAAGTGCCTCTCTCTCCCTCTCTTCTCACCTGGAGAAAGAAGGGGGGAGGAAGGGAGAGGAAAGAGAGAGGGAGAGGAGAAAGAGAAAAAGAGAGAGAAAGAGAGAGGAAAGAGAGAGGAAGCGCAAGTGCCTCTCTCTCCCTCTCTCTCTCTCCTCACCTGGAGAAAGAAGGGGGGAGGGAGGGAGAGGAAAGAGAGAGGGAGAGGGGAAAGAGAGAGAGAGAAAGAGAGAGGAAAGAGAGAGAGAGGAAGTGCAAGTGCCTCTCTCTCCCCCTCTCTTTCTCTCTCCTCACCTGGAGAAAGAAGGGGGAAGGGAGGGAGAGGAAAGACTTGACCACCCACCCAGTCTGCTCTAAAGGCACAGTGAAAACACAGCCAGCACTCCCCCTGAAAATCTCTCATTTTCACTCATTTCAAGCTAGCAGTTGTGGTTCTACGTAGCTTGACTACCC
>NW_015418568.1:0-1525 GCF_001527695.2 Protobothrops mucrosquamatus | reverse complement strand
TTGGAGAGCTTTAATGAGCCCAGGGGTTTCCTTTGGATTATTTACAGAGGCACTGATCCTTGGTGTCCTCTACCAACAAACATCTCTGTCTCTCCAAAGGGACTTGCTTCCATACCACAGCTTAATTAAGGCTTGGATGAGCACAGCCTAAGTCTGCATTATGCATGACTACAGACCCATTCTTTTCAAGTCTTTGTTCGTGTTTAGGTTGAAAATGCCTCTCCATTCTACAATGCCATTCAATATGCATGTAGGGCCTTCACCCACTTGCAGTGAACCATGTCCCAAGCATGGATGGCTGGCAAGCAAATCTTTTTTCTGCTATTGAGTCTTCATTGTGTTGCCTTCATCTTATCCCAATCCTTGAGGGAGCCAGCCTTAAGTCACCCTTAGCTGTATGATGGGATTCAAATATGTGAACAACCGGTTCTCTGTGTAGATGCCGCTTCCGGAAGTCCATTCTGGGCTTGGGCAACAAAAAAATTAGCTACCGGTTCTGCCGAAGTGGTGCGAACCGGCTGAATCCCACCACTGGCTGTATCACTACCACTATAGCATGTTCTCTGTTATTCGCACGCTCCAAAAGATTTCAAATATTCGAGCTTTGTCTCTTGAATGTTTAATAGTTGAAGCATTCTGTGTGTGCCTGTTAGTGTTCCAGAGAATGGATATCTAATATGAGAAATAATTAGTGAAGCAGGATTTACAACTGTAACAGAAAGAAGAAGTACAGGTAGTCCTTGATTTACAACAGTTTGTTTATTGACCGTTCAAAGTTACAGCAGCCCTGAAAAAAGTGACTTACGATCCGTTTTTCACACTTACGACCGTTGCAGCATCCCCATGGTCACATGATTTACTGGTTCACATTTATGACGGTTGTGGTGTCCCCGGGGGGGTCACGTGATCACCTTTCTGTGACCTTCTGACAAGGAAAGTCAGTGGGGAAGCCAGATTCATTTAGCAACCTTGTTACTAACTTAACAACTGCAGGGATTCACTTAACAAACGTGGCAAGAAAGGTCGCAAAATGGGGCAAAACTCACTTAATGGGTTTCTCACTTATAAATGTTGGGCTCCATTGTGGTCGTAAGTCGAGGACTACCTGCATTTACAGCTGGCCTTCACTTAAAGACCACTTGTTCAGCCACCAGGCAAACTTACAATGGCGCAGAATGAGTGTCACTTGCAATCAGTCCTCTTAAGTTACAACGGTCGCCGTGTCCCTGCAGTCACATGGCTGCCATTTGTGGACTTCGCTTCTAGCTTCTAACAAGAAAAGTCAAAGCTGGCAGAAAGTCACAAATAGTGAACAGGTCACATCCTCGTTTCTGCGTCTCAGTGAGAGTTCCCAACATGTCCAGGAGAGTGCGATTAAATCTCTCGGGCTGTGCATCACCTTGCGGGTGGTATGGGGTGGTGCGGGACTTCCGAATACCCAACAAACCCAACAGTTGCTTTACCAGCCTACTTTCAAAGTCCCTCCCTTGATCAGAATGTATGCGCTGGGGCAGCCCGTAGTGTA
>NW_015418567.1:0-1525 GCF_001527695.2 Protobothrops mucrosquamatus | reverse complement strand
TAATAATAATAATAATAATAATAATAATAATAATAATAATAATAATAATAATAAAGTTGGAAGGGACCTTGGAGGTCATCGAGTCCAACCCCCTGCCCAGGCAGGAACCCTACACCATTTCAGACAAACGGCTGTCCAGTCTCTTCTTAAAAACTTCCAGTGTTGGAGCATTCACCACTTCTGGAGGCAGGTTATTCCATTGGTTAATTGTTCTAACTGTCAGGAAGTTTCTCCTTAGTTCTAAGTTTCTTCTCTCATTTTTGTTAAATAACTCTGATTTCCCTTTGAGCAAGGGATGGAATCAAAACCAAGCAAGGTCACTTGAGGGAAAAAATGGTAATTGGTTAAAGATCAAACTAGGTAGGTAGGAAGGAAACATATATTTAAGCATAGCAACAGATGTCTCTTGTTGCTCTAAATAATGGTCCACCATTTTTATGATCACGCTGAGATTTGATATCAGCTATGTCAACATTTTGTCTCTTTCAGACAGTCAGACGCTGAATGTATTATTCCTGCAGAAAGGTTTCTGAACAGAGAAAGCTAAAATGTTACCGTGTAATTACATCATATAACAAAACCATGTTCTGGATGATTGATCTTTCAGAGGCCAGTTCTAGTTGCCACAGGAGCAGTAAAAATCACTGCCAAATCAAATATTTCTTCAGAGTCTAAAATATGTTTATATTTTTCAGACACTGAACACAGGTGTTACTTGATGGCCAAGGTGAAAAGGCGCAGAGGAGAAAGAGATGGTGTGAACAGGAAGGGAGCAGAAGAGACTAAGATGCCTTTTTGCAGTAAGCAGGATCTCCTTATTCCTGTACACAAAGGGGGCAGGGTTTGGGTTGGGTTGCCTTGACACTCATCTTGTCTTTTCAAACCTTTCCCCTTGCTATCATGACATCACTGCTACAGATACGGTATGGCTTTCTGCTGCAGACAAGCAAAATAAACAAGGCAAATAGAAGTTCCAGATTTCAGAAAGATAACAGTTTGCCCTCTTTGTGGAGTGTACCCAAGGTTAGATTGGCTCCAACCTCGTTGGACTTCAAGAAAAACATTCAAGTCCTAGCTGTTTGCTCAGGCATGGGAGTCACAAAGTTAGTGAGACCCAAATGGCTGGTTAATGCTCTGAGATGTTAGTCTCAGCTGTCTTTTTCATTTGGGGGGGGGAGGGAATGGCATGTTGTGCCTATAGCGAAGATGCCCAGAGTAGTTAGTATCAAACCCCAAGATTGGATGGGTCCATCCAAGGGGTTCAATAAAATGGCTGGGGCCAAAAGGGGTCAAGAAGTGGTCAAAAAATGATGGTGGTTAATTGGGATCAATTAATCTTTTCAGATCTTTGTAGAACTCCATGCCAGTTCTTAGTTCTGAAGCTGAGGTAGCTAGTGGCCAGTGTTACTCAGAGTTAGATGGTGAGTCACCAGCAAGAAGGTTTCTATTATGATGATTATTCATAGCACTATTAGTTAAAGTAGAATTTAATAAATTATATTCATGTAATAAATATTTGGAAATC
>NW_015418566.1:0-1525 GCF_001527695.2 Protobothrops mucrosquamatus | reverse complement strand
AAGTTACAATGGCACTGAAAAAAGTGCCCCCCAAGCCACAGCTGAGCAAGAAACCTGCCTGCCTGCCCGGCTGCGCTCTTCCTCCTGTCCAAGGTTTTCATTGTTGTGAGCATTTCTGTTGAGGATTGGCAGCGGGGATGGGGTGGGGGGTGTTTGGTTTTTATCCCCCCCCCCCATCTGCTGGGTGGTTGCAGCAGGTTTTGGTCACTTCACATGACCTTGGGATACTGCGACCGTCATAAATATGAATCAGTTGCCAAGCATCTGAATGTAAATCACAAGACCCTGGAGAGGCTGCAACATTCCAGCTGATCAGTGTTTCTTCTGGGCTCAGCAGAAGCACCAGGATCAGCGCCGAGCTCCAGCTGGAGCCTGGCGCTGATCCTGGCGCTTCCACTGAGCCCTGACAGCCCTGCAGCTCCAGCCATCTCTTGCTCAGGTTTGTGCAGTGCTGCCACCGGTTCAGCTCATTCCCCTCCCCCGCTACCACTTTTCTAGGGTGGTCGCGTACCACCTGCCAGGTGCCAATGTACCACAGGTGGTACCCGTACCACTGGTTGAAAAGCCCTAATGTAGAAGATCAGAAACCCAACAGTGTAAAGGAACATTAGGTTAAGAGATCTAGAACAGACATGTCAAACACAAGGCCCGGGGGCCGGATGCGGCCTGCGAAGTGGTTTCATGTGGCCCACGAAGCCATCCTGGAAACAATGAGGGAACAGCCCCTGCTGCCTTGGCCCTGGTCCAGGCCGGCCGGGAGCCAATGTACAATTTTGCGGTGGCCATCTATGCTGAAACGCATTCAGTCTTAGCTCCACAAGGCCGACTAGAAACAGCGAGGAACCAGACCCTGCCACGTCGGCCCCGTCCCCTGGGTGCATGCTGGGGAGGTGTCACCCTTTGTGAGGAATGAAGAAATGCACCATGGCGCCCCGGTCCCACCCCCTTCTGCCAGAGACCCTCAGATCTGTCCCACTCCTGCCCAGGCCCCCACAGGCACCCTTGATGCAAACGATGTAGAGCTGGCCACGCCCACCCAGTAGGCCACACCCACTCCATCCACGCCCACCCAGTAGGCCACACCCACCCTGGCCACCCCCCCCCAAGGGCAACCACAATGCTGATGCGGCCCTCAATGAAATTGAGTTTGACACCCCTAGTCTAGAACATATAAAATTGCCTACATATAAGACAAGATGGAACAGAAGAGAGAAGGACCTCTAAAAAGGATAGGATCAGACAAATCAGTACATCTTGGTTTATGCACAGAGAAGGAGGCAGAGCTGCCCATCAGCAGAGGTTTCCACATAAAACAGGAGGAAGATACAATACGGCCCTTACCAGTCTCCCTGCTTCATTGTTGTGCAGGTCAATAAGAGTTCGAATGTCACTTTTGCCACGCTTGCGCTTAGCATCCATGAACTGCCGGGATTTCTCATAGCCAAAGTCAACATCATCCCCACAGCCACCCCATTCCCAAGCAGAGCTCTCGGATCCCATGACGGCAGGTGGCAGAGGAGGTGCC
>NW_015418565.1:0-1525 GCF_001527695.2 Protobothrops mucrosquamatus | reverse complement strand
TGATTTATCTACCATCTGCATCTCAGTGAGCCAAAATAAAGGCAAATGCCCTAAAATAAGAAAGATCTGAAATAGCCTTTGTTTAAATGAATGATAATAATAAATGTTCAATAAAAATCCTTTAAATTAGAGGAGCAGTAAAGAAAATTGAGAAAATAGTTCCTTTCGAGTTTGCCTTATGGGATTCATACACATTTTTAAAAAAAATAGTTTTAGTGTGCAAGATAGTAATATTGCACATAATTAAATTAGCTTCAATAATACTGTAAGCCATGGTGTACGAATAACATTTAGAACTTGCATAGCAAATCTTTTCCTTTCCTTTCCTTTCCTTTCCTTTCCTTTCTCTTCTAGTAGATGTCTTACAAGATAGCAGTGGATAAAAAGAGAGTAAGGAAGGGTGTAATCCTGTTTATGTAATCCAGTTTATGTAATCCAGTTTCCTGCTTATGGGCATCTGTGGAGAAGGGGTAAAACAACAAGTATTGTAGCATTATGACACCCCCCTTTTGTATTTGCAATGTTGCATGCAAGTATTCTTTAACAGAATAACAGAGTGGAAAGGGACCTTGGAGGTCTTCTAGTCCAACCTCTTGCTCAAGCAGGAGACCCTTTACCATTCCAGACAAGTGGATGTCCAGACTCTTCTTAAAAACCTCAAATGGAGCACCCACAACTTCTGAAGGCAACCTGTTCCACTGGTTAATTGTTCTCGCTGTTAGGAAATTTCTAGTTAGTTCTAGGTTGCTATTCTCCTTGATTATAGTTTTCATCCATTGTTTGTTGTCTTACCTTCTGGTGTTTTAGAAAATACGTTGACCCCCCCTCTTCTTTGTGGCAGCCCCTCAAATATTGGAACATTGCTGTCATATCACCCTAGTCCTTCTTTTCACTACACTAGACAATTCCTTTAACCATTCTTCATATATTTTAGCCTCCAGCTCTCTAATCATCTTTGTTGCTCTTTTCTGCACTTTTTCCAGAGTCTCTACATCTTTTTTATAATATGGTGACCAAAACTGGATACAGTGTTCTAAGTGTGGTCTTACTAAGGTTTTATAAAGCAGTACTAATATGTCACTTGATCTTGATTCTATCCCTCTGTTAATGCAACCTAGGACTATGTTGGCTTTTTTGGCTGCTGCTACACACTGCTGGCTCATATTTAAGTGATTGTCCCAAATACTTCTCATAGTTACTGCTATTGAACCAGGTTTCATCTAGATGGTTCCGTCCCAGGCGACTGATGGACCCTGAGAGGTTCCTGACGGAGCTTGGGCCATATCCGGAGGATCTGGTCCATGACTCGGCGGAAAATCAGGCGGTGGCTTGGGAGACAACTGCCGCCGCAGCATTGGACCGAGTCGTGCCTTTGCGGCCTCTGACCCGACGTAGATCTCGATTGGCTCCCTGGTTCACCGGGGAGCTGAGAGAGATGAAACGTCGGAAAAGAAGCCTAGAGAGCAGTTGGAGGGCCAGCCGAACCGAACCCGACCGAACACAGGTTAGGATACATGTTAGATCC
>NW_015418564.1:0-1525 GCF_001527695.2 Protobothrops mucrosquamatus | reverse complement strand
TGATCACTCCATTGACTGCTACATGATCACTGTATAAATGATTATATGCATCTAGAGCATTTGGGGAACATCTATATAGTGGAAATTGTTTCTGTCTCATAGCGGGTTAGTGGTAAGCAAAGATACATTGCATACATTTGCATATAATTACTTTGCTCCTGTTCAAATAAACCAGAAAAAGAAGCCAGCAAAGTGCAATTTTGCATAGTGTCAGCAAATTGGGAGACCTTGCTGGAGACCTTTCAAACAAACCAGATTTAAAAGCAAAGTTTAAAATGATTTTCATGTTACTACAGTTCTGCTTTGGATTAAAAAACCCCTGAAAGAACATAAAAATAGAAAGTAACTGTATAAAAATACAAAATAAAAGTGTGTGATTAGGTTTATTATGCAACAGATCAGTTGTAAACCCTCCTCAGAAGAAAAACAGGATAGAATACCCTTTTATGATCAAAAACAGTCCTACTAGAAAGTGCTTTTTGAATTGCAGTTTGATTAGGATTTTTATTCCTTTGCATCTGACTTAGAGATGGCAAACAGACGTCAGGAAAAAAGAGACCTTTTATCAAATGTCAGTACTACATGATGATGGAATCTGAGCGGGGAATGTGAGAGAAAAATTCCCTAAATTGTACACATGACTTCCATAAAGATAAATTTATGTTGCATTAAATCAGTGTTTCTCAACCTTGCCCACTTTAAGATGTGCGGACTTCGACTCCCAGAATTCCCCAGCCAGCCTGGCTGGCTGGGGAATTCTGGGAGTCAAAGTCCGCACATCTTAAAGTGGGCAAGGTTAAGAAACACTGCATTAAATGAAAATAAATGGATGATGAAGTGACAGGATATAGACAATAGAAGAATATGAAAAGGTATAAGTAAATCAAGAGTGTGAAACAACAGAAATTCAGTTTGTTATTGTGCATCCAAAAAATAAAATAAAATAAAAACCCAACCATAAAAACATCAAAATGCCAGAGTGCATCCTTTCTGTTTTTGATTCTTTCTGGATAATAATCTCCACTCCACTGAAATTTACTACATTGCAGCTCTTAATAAATATGTCTGTGAAGATCTAAAATTAAATAGGAGCTTGAATTTGAGATAATGCTTAATGCAGGTGTGTCAAATAGATTAACTTTTCCTTTGGCCACACCTGGATTCTATAAGGCTCCAATTTGTTACGCACTGTAATTCTTTGCAATCCACTTTTTTTCCAAACATGCTTATGTTTGAAGCATGTTTCCTTCCTGCCCTTCCCTGTGTAAAAACCATGGGAAAAAAAAACAAGATGAAACACTAACACTAATATACAGCACATAAATAAGGGGAAGGGAAAAAGAAAGACCCCCCCAGAGGAAGAAGAATGTAAAACGGGCTCCTGGCAAAGGATGGTGAATGCGAGTTTTTGTTAGAAACTGTCATGATGGGTACCTTCCGTGCAGATCTGTCAGGCACAGAATGGTGCCATGAAACTGCCTCCAGCTACGGAATACATTTTCCAACGTATCACAGCATCCAAAAT
>NW_015418563.1:0-1525 GCF_001527695.2 Protobothrops mucrosquamatus | reverse complement strand
AAGCCTGAGACAGACCCAACACCTCAAGGTCACCAGCTGGGGAAGTCCGAGGCAGACAGAACTTCCCAAAACAAAGAGAGTGCAAGTGATTGGTGGACAATATAATTGGCTTTTCTGCTTCTGTAACCACATGGAAACTTCAGTAAAGTCATACTCTTGGTAAAAAATAATGTCCTGGAAGTTTCCTTTGTTGTCTAACTTAGTGGGACTAGAATTCACAGTCTCCCATTTTCCAGCCTTGTGGCTTTCTGGAGAATCACTAGAGTGATTCTAGCATGCCATTAATAGGGCTTTTCTGACTGGGTACCGGACAACTCCCATAACTCAAATTATTCTGAAAGTTGCAGGTAACCCACAGGGAGAGAGGAAGGACCCACCTTGCAAAGAATGCACTAAGCATTGGGTGCAATATGCAAGATATCCAATAGATATTGCCCAGCCTGGAAATGCAATGGTGGGTTATGAGGTTGCAAACAGCCGTTTGAAACTGCAGCAGGCAGGTTCCCACAATGTTCTAAGTCAGAATCAAACAAACCAACCGGATGAAGTAAGAGGAAAACTCATCTTCCATCTTCAAGCTGTGGGCTTGTGAAATTCCTATTTCAAAATAAGAAAAGACTCAAGTGACCTAGATAAAGCAGGTGTGCTGTTCCTCCTAGAGTGATATTGATGGAATAGGAGTTCCCACCCATTTTATCTTGGGTCTCTTCCCATTAGTATCCCTCATGTAATGATGCTTAGCCAATCACTATATTCACAAGATCAATCAGGAGGAACACTTTCCAATGTTGTTTCTGCCCCCTTTTTTCCAACAGGACTATCTACATAAGATTTAACCTTTTTATTTTATCTTTGCAGCAAACAGAGAATGGTTAGATTGCAAAATATGATTCTCTCTCTCTCTCTCTCTCTCTCTCTCTCTCTCTCTCTCTCTCTCTCTCTCTCTCTCTCTCTCTCTCTCTCTCTCACACACACACACACACACACACACACACACACACACAGAGAGAGAGAGAGAGAGAGAGACAGACAGACAGACAGACAGACAGACAGACAGACAGACAGACAGACATTCTTTCTCTTTCTCTTTCTCTCAGTCTTTCTCCCACATACTCTCTCTCTCATTCTTTCCCTCTCTCTCTTTCTCTTTCTCTTTCTGTCTCTGTCTGCCTCTCTCTCTCTCTCTCCCTCCCTCTCTCTCTCTCACACACACAGACAGACAGACATTCTTTCTCTTTCTATTTCTCTGTCTTTCTCTCACATTCTCTCTCTCTCATTCTTTCCCCCCCCCTCTCTCTCTTTCTCTTGCTCTTTCTGTCTCTGTCTGCCTCTCTCTCTCTCTCTCTCTCTCTCTCTCTCTCTCTCTCTCTCTCTCTCTCTCTCTCTCTCTCTCTCTCTCTCTCTCTCTCTCTCTCTCTCTCTCTCTCTCTCTCTCTCTCTCTCTCTCTCTCTCTCTCTCTCTCTCTCTCTCTCTCTCTCTCTCTCTCTCTCTCTCTCTCTCTCTCTCTCTCTCTCTCTCTCTCTC
>NW_015418562.1:0-1525 GCF_001527695.2 Protobothrops mucrosquamatus | reverse complement strand
TCCTTTTATCTATTAATGCCATTCCTCTCTTTAACGATTTATAGTTATTTTTCACTAAGTTCCATTTCCTTCATACTGATGCAAGTCAACAAATTGCTATAGTTGAAAAATTCCAGCTTCTTTTCCCTATAAGTGCCTGTCTTCCTTGCATGTTCTGGAAGTTGGATGTCAAGATAATATTCTAATGTTTTAATTGTAAAGATCAAAGTTTGGCTTTATAACGAAAAGCAGTCCAGAACAATAGTTTTTGATGTCCAAACTGTGTTCAGATTAAGTACTGGATATAGAAGTTCACAGTAAAATCCAAGTAACTAGTAGCAATGGAATTCCTGAAACTCAGTTTTACACACACAAAATAGAGGAGAATATGACAGCCAAAGAGGAAATGGAATCTAACATTTTTGGAATAATATTAGGACTCTTCTTACTCCTTTCAGCACAAATGTTACTTTTTCCTTTCCCTGTTGATCTCACATTCTTTTTGATTAAATCATGTTTATTCTGCCTTCCTAAGCCATTCTAAGGCAGTTTAGAAATTTAAAATGTTGAACAACTTTTTAAAAAACCAGAGAAACTAAAACAAAAGGGCACAATCATTCAAATAACAGCAGTAGTCAAATCTTCAAATGCAAAATAAAATTGCTCATTCATAAATCTAAAAGCAGGTTAGTATCTAGATCTTTAGATCCCATTTTAATAGAGCCAGAGAAGGAACAGTGCATACATCCCACAGAAAACATTGCAGAAAAGCAGGACCATGATAGAAGAGGCCTATAGTTCTTACTGGGAGATAAATTTACCTATGTACAGCTGGTAATGCAAGCTGGCTGCAAGCTGTGTACAACTGGAACACACACTCTGTTCCAGGCTTTAAAAGTCTCATTTGGCTTTGAGTGGCTTGCTGGAGGCCACTCTCCAAAAAACCTAATTACATTACACTAATTCATTAGAGTTAATATGATCACTCCCGTGTATTTAATAATTTCTTCCCTTCTATCCTATTGAAAATTACTATTTGATGGGGACTTTCAGGGGGCCTTCAGAGACTGCATTGTGCATCCCTGACAAACAATCTTAAAGTGAAACTCGGATGCATTCATTTAGGGCTATAAATTAAAAGCACACTTGCACATTTGCAGGGCATAGTGGATTAATAGGCTGTGTTCATCTAGGCTTGGAAACTAATGGGCAGTGTTATGTCCTGGGCCTGCTGAGTGACTCAGCAGGTGCAGGAAGCTGCAGAGAGGCCCGGGCAGACCACGTGGATGCCCGGACCAGACAGACTGTCTCCAGCCTATTGCGCATGCGCAAGGCGGGAGAAATACATTGCATTGATTGGCTGACAATGTCCCTGCAAAGGGGTATAAAAGGAATCCACGCCATTTTGTTTGTGGTTCTGTTGGAGATTGAATAAAGAGAAGATTGTTGTTACTCCTGCCTCATCTCAATGCCTTTACATCGAAAACAGAACAGGCAGCTGCATGAATTCACCTCTTCAACACTGCTTTGAAGTCTCACAAGACCT
>NW_015418561.1:0-1526 GCF_001527695.2 Protobothrops mucrosquamatus | reverse complement strand
AGGACTGGCCTAGGGGTATTTTAAAGGGGTTTTAAATTAAATTTTTAGTAGAAGCGGCCAAATTTAAATATTTATTTTTAATCTTTTTAAATTTTGTATTGTATTACTGTTTTAAACTGGCTGTAAGCCGCCCTGAGTCCTCCGGGAGAAGGGCGGGGTATAAATTTAATAAAATCTAAATCTAAAATCTAAATCTAAAAGAGGGTGGCTGGCCTAAGTCATTTAGGTGCTTTTTGTGTCTAAAAGCAGATTGCAAACTTGGGTTTTCCCGGTCCTATTCTAGTACCTTAACCCATCCCTTATATTGATTCTCATATATAATTTGGACATAGCCATTTGCACGCTGGCGTGGCTAAATTTAAATTAACTTTAACTGAATGCGCATGCTGGAATGGAATTGGTTCTAATTTAAAGCGACAGTAGTTGGAGCTTATAAAAAAAAAAAAGATTTTTCTCCGTTCCTAATAATGTAAGCCCTCTTTGACACACAGCAGACATTAGTATGATTGTGCTTTGTACTGAGCAGTTTGCTAAAAACAGAACAACACCTGAAAGGTCGGAGGAGGGGGTGAAGCTTACTATAAATACAGACATCACTGATTCAAATGGTAACACAATGTGAAAAAATGATTAACTCCAAACCATTGTTAATCCTTCCTTCCTCTTCCCTCCTTCCCTTTCTTTTTTTAAAAAAAAATATTTTTCCTTTTTCACTTTACAAAAACGAAATACATTTTTCTTTAACAGTACTGGGTCATATATCTCTTACATTTATTTACAAATAATAATAATAATAATAATAATAATAATAATAATAATAATAATAATAATAATAATAATAATAATAATAATAATAATAATAATAATAATAATAATAATAATAATAATAATAATAATAATAGTAAATTTGGAAGGGACCTTGAAGGTCACGTGTTGCTGTACCCGGCCACGTGTTGCTGTGGCTCAGTCTCAATGCACCATTGTGCATTCATCCCAAACAATAAGTTTGCATTTCGGCAATAGTTTTCTCATGCCGGATGCTTTGGAAATGTTGCAAGTGGGAGTTTCAATGAATTGCATGTTCAATGGCCATTTCAAAGCGTCCAACAGATGGCACTGTTTTTCAAAAAAAGCATGTTTTTACCTGTCCCAGGTGTGACATCTATATAATATAGGTATATAAAAACACACACGTATTCGAATGCAACGTTGTATCAAAATTTCAAAGCAATCGGTGAAGAACTTTCGGAGATTTAAGATTTTGAACAAATGAACATTTACATTTTTATTTATATATAGATTATTTACCTTTATTCTTATCCTTCCCTTTCATGACACTTCAACCATTTGATTCTAAATGCAAACAAATGACTATTAGAGCAATAAAACCATTATGAATAGAGGGAGGGAAGGAAGGAAGGGGGAGAGAAGAAGGAAGGAAGGAAGGAAAGAGAAAGAGAAAGAGAAAGAAAGAAAGAAAGAAAGAAAGAAAGAAAGAAAGAAAGAAAGGAGGGAGGGAGGGAGGG
>NW_015418560.1:0-1526 GCF_001527695.2 Protobothrops mucrosquamatus | reverse complement strand
CTCTCTCTCTCTCTCTCTCTCTCTCTCTCCTCCTCCTCCTCCTCCTCCTCCTCCTCCTCCTCCTCCTCTCTGTGTATAATTGCATTAATGCTAAATGGAAGGAACCCATTTTTTTCCTTCTGTGGTCAAGGAAAATATAAAACATGTAATAAACATATAACAAAAAGGCTCATCTAACTACTGCAAGTTGATATTCAGAGTTGAATAATGGGAACAGTGAGGTACATCCAATGCAAACAGTACATAAGCACGCAAAAGTATTCTAGTAAAGTCTAAGAGGTCCTATCTCTTCCTACATAATAAACAAACAGACAAATAGAATGCTATTAATATATATTAAAATGTAATTTACACATTTGGCAATTAAAAAGAGAAGCATGTCATATTCATAGGCTTTGTAGCTTTCTAGTTCAATAGTCTTTCAAGACACAACAAAGTATAAAACTAACCATTGTCTCACTTTTCTTTAATTTTCCTGACCATAAACTGCAGATTTCTGTACAATACCTCTTTGCTTTTCAGAGTATCAGCTACTTCCTTGTACACTATAATATTTTCAAAAGTGATCAACTGTACATTCCAAATTACAGACCCTGGATTACTTGGCTCATTAGTGTTCCTCATTGGATCATAGGTTTTTTTTAAAAAATAATAATACAGTTTTATGTAGGTGGTATAGCCATATGCTCTTGAAATATGACAGAGCAGATGTCTGGGGCAAATGGCTTACATTATTGTAAAAATGTAAGAATGCCAAGTGCTGGGAGATTACATGTGCTTGCTGAAAATATAGCAGATTCAGAAATAGTCAGGAGAGTTATTGGATCAGGAATTGGAAGTAACAGTGTTTAATGTATTTTTAAAATGCATAAAATATTGATTTTATTTTTCTTGGCAGTCCACCCCTTGACATAATCTCTCTGGGTGATATTTAGAATTTTAGCCAAATAACCTTAGTCTGGAGTAAAAACTGCAAATACTTTGCTAAGGCAAAGAAAACATGCATTTAAAACTGCAATCTCATACAAGATACTAAAAAGAAGATCCAATACATTGAAACTAATAGATCTCACTGATCATATTTTAGTCAGACATACACGGACTATGTGATACGACAATGGTTTTATTAAACATTGTACAGTTAAGTCAACATCAGTGGAAGTATCTATGCCATTATAATCACATAAGTATTTTTTAAAAGCAGAAACTTCATTCTCTTTTCTTTTTATAATTATAGGCTCTTTCTTCAGTAAGGAGAAAAAAATGTGATGTACTACATTTGTTAAATGAAATTTCAGTGAAATATTGTAGCTTTGGTTTCCAAAGTTTTAATGCAGGATTACCATTGGATACTTCAGTGTTGTTTGATTTGCTATCAGTCTCCCCAAATTACATTTCCAATTTGGCTCAATATTTACACAATTTCAGTGCTCTGGATAAGAAATGAGTCCAAACCATGGCTTGCACCAAGCCATATTATAATAAATTTGTTATCTTTACAATCCAGAAGAAGCCTTATGTTTATG
>NW_015418559.1:0-1526 GCF_001527695.2 Protobothrops mucrosquamatus | reverse complement strand
AACAGCTTGACTCCCTCTTCTTTGGGGCAGCCCCTGAGATATTGGAAGTCTGCTATCATGTCCCCCCTCGTACTTCTCTTTGTTAAACTAGACATACCCAATTCCAGCAACCGTTCCTTGTATGTTTTAGCCTCCAGTCCCTAATCACTTTTCACATAATTTTAGCCGACCCGTTTTGAGCAGGCCCAGGCAGCTTGCCGGTGGCCACTTGCCAACCCCTTTCGCAACGGAACGTCTCCACCCGAGTCGGCTTTTTGTTAAGGCTGGATTAGCAGATAGACTCTGAGCCGCGCGCGTTGCTTTCCTCAACATGTCCGCGTGGAGTAATCTCGTTAGTATAATAAAAAAAAACCCCACGTTCAGCCATTTCTCCATTATTGTAGCCGAGGCCTGAACGCTTCCAAATGCAATCATCGCAAGCTGGCCCCGAAGGGTGCCAGAATAAAACCAGCTTTTTGAATTCGCCTGGCCCATTTGTTTCGTTTCGGTCTGCGGCGCACGGCGTTTCTCTGACAGGCAAATGTTTTGGGTTGGGTTCTGCTGTCTTCAAAGGAAAGGGAGAGGATGAGGCATTGCTGTTTCTGTTGAAGCGAAAGAGCGAGGGGAAAAGGGGAGAATTTGGAAAATCCAAATGGCATTGGTGGCTGGTAGGAATGATCCTGGAAATCGAGCGGAGTACAGACTAACAGAGTTGGAAGGGACCTAGGAGGTCTTCTAGTCCAGTCCCCTTCTCAAGCAGTAGGCCATTCTAGGCAAGTGGCTGTCCAGTCTCTTCTTAAAAGCCCCCAGTGATGGAGCACCCACAACATCTGGAGGCAGGTTGTTCCACTGATTAATTGTTCTCACCGTCGGGAAATTTCTCCTTAATTCCAGGTTGCTTCCCTCCTTGATCAGTTTTCCATCCGTTGCTTCTTGTCCTGCCTTCAGGTGCTTTGGAGAATAGCTTGACTCCCTCTTCTTTGTGGCGGCCCCCTTAGTCCTTCTCTTCATTACACTAGACATACTCAATTCCTGCAACTTTCAAGTAGAAGGTTTACTCAAGAAAATCCTGGCACATTTTAGTTTAACAAAATCTAGTTTAACGAAGTCTAGTTTAACGAAGAGAAGGACGAGGGGAGGCATGATAGCAGTGTCCCAATCTCTCAGGGGCTGCCCCAAAGAAGAAGGAGTCAAGCTATTCTCCAAAGCAGCTGAAGGCAGGACAAGAAGCAACGGATGGAAACTCATCAAGGAGAGAAGCAACCTAGAACTAAGGAGAAACTTCCTGACCGTGAGAACAATTAACCAGTGGAACCACCTGCCTCCAGAAGCGGTGAATGCTCCAACACTGGAAGTTTTTAAGAAGAGACTGGACAGCCATTTGTCCGAAATGGTGTAGGGTTTCCTGCAGGGGGTTGGACTTGATGACCTACAAGGCCTCTTCCAACTTTATTATTATTATTATTATTATTATTATTATTATTATTATTATTATTATTATTATTATTATTATTATTATTATTATTATTATTATTATTATTGGTTAC
>NW_015418558.1:0-1526 GCF_001527695.2 Protobothrops mucrosquamatus | reverse complement strand
TGCAGCAGGTTTTGGTCACTTCACATGACCCTGGGACACTGTGACTGTCATAAATATGAATCAGTTGCCAAGCATCTGAATGTAAATCACAAGACCCTGGAGATGCTGCAACATTCCAGCTGATCGGCGCTTCTTCTGGGCTCAGCAGAAGCACCAGGATCAGCACCGAGCTCCAGCTGGAGCCTGGTGCTGATCCTGGTGCGTCCGCTGAGCCCTGACAGCCCTGCAGCTCCAGCCATTTCTCGCTCAGGCTTGTGCGGTGCTGCCACCGGTTCAGCTCATTCCCCTCCCCCGCTACCACTTTTCTAGGATGCTCGCGTACCACCTGCCAGGTGCCAATGTACCACAGGTGGTACCCGTACCACCGGTTGAAAAGCCCTGGCCTAGAGTCTCAAAGGTGCTTTTTTTCAGGAGGCAACTGGACTTTCTTGTTTTTTTTTTTCTTTGAAGATGTTTCGCTTCTCATCCAAGAAGCTTCTTCAGTTCTGACTGGATGGTGGGGAATGGAAGGATTTATATTCCTTGAAGAACAGCTGGTCATTTGCCTTCTTTTAGAGTCATACAGGCCATTTAGAAGTGATGAGTGCAAATATCTGTGGAACCTTCTTGGCTGCAGGATGTTTTCTGCCCTGTTCCTGTAGTCTCTTGCTGATTTGCATTGAATGTTTTTTTGTGGCTACTGCTAAAACTCCGAACATGTCTTACATAAGTATCTATGATATTCTTAACGTATAACACAAAGCAAAGTTTAAATTTGCCTGAGGAATAGCAAAACTAGACATCTTAACTTTGCAGACATGCCTTATCTATGTAACAGTAAAAAAAAAAAATCCAATTTCCAATGATTACCCATCCATTCTAGAAGGTTGTTTTTATATAATGGCTTGACATTATAAAAACTGGCTTACATGACAATGCAAAATAGAGTTATCTGACAGTAGGACTTACTTTTCAGGAAATATCCTCATTATGCTTTCAACGCAGATGTATAAAAATAGTTTATTCGCTGTTGTATAGCATATGAATGATTTGGGGTAGATTAATTACTTATTTGGTTATGTAAATATTTGGACAGAGTGTGTAAGAATGTTTCAAACAATTGCAAGAAACTGAGATGTGTTTTCCTGGGGAAAAAAACCCCTATGCAAATAAGTATGATACAAATTAGCATATTCACCCCAGGATTCTTATTCTACACAACTGTTTAGGCTCTATTATTTAATATTAAGAAAAAATAAATCTAACATATATTATGAGGTCTGAACATTGCAATTAAAGAAAATAAAATCATTGATGTCTGGAGAAAAAAAATTTTTATTGGCATGTCGGAAATGTTGAGCAACAGGCAATATAATTGCAATGCATTTGTAATGTACACTTCTTTTTAGAGCAATCACCTGGAAGATAAATATCATACAACTTTGAAACTGTCAAACTTTACTGAAGTAGAAAATTTCATGGCCTGCATATCTGGTTAGAAAAAGAATTAGCAATTCAAAAAAGCATATAACTTGAAAATTGTGCTG
>NW_015418557.1:0-1526 GCF_001527695.2 Protobothrops mucrosquamatus | reverse complement strand
GCACATTGCTCTGCGGTGCAACCATTTCAGCGTGTGCAAACGCTACATTTTCCGATTAATTTGCATTAGATATAATCTAAAGATAAACGAGTTCAATGTATCTCATTCCACCGACAGGAATCGATGACTGGCAGTTTGATAGAAATCCATCACGACGGGGACAGGAATCCTCCTGCAGATCAACAGACAGACCAACGGAGCAACGGACCGATGCTTCGTTTTGCTGGAAGCGCAAAGAAGGAACAGAGGCGAGGAGCCAACGCAAGATACTGTAAAATGTAATTTCAGGTTTATTTTAGATGAACATTAGTGGATGGCTTGGGAATCCGGAAAACATGGCCTCTTACTGTGTACAGAAAAACACACATTTGCTGTGCCGTCTCGTAAAAATCAAGTCATTTATCTCCATCCTGTAAACTAATATACTTTTTCATGCTCCGTTCGTTTTTCGTCCTTAGTTTTTCTTCTCTCTCCGTTTCTCTGGCTACAATTTGGGGCTTCTCTGCAACACCCTGGGTGATTCACTTCTGATTTATTTCCTAAATCCCCACGATTCTCCAAACTCTGTATCTGCCAAACACTTTTTCTTATTTTCCTTCCCACTTGGCATGGCCAACCAATTCCCTGTCAATATTCCCTTTCTTAATATGTAACCTGTGGACGTAACATTTGCTTTCTCATGCAGTTGGAAAAGCAAAAGCGTTTGAAAATAATGTGGACAGGAATTTTTATTTTATTTATTTATTTACTTATTTATTTAGAGGATTTATGGGGCCTCCCACTCAGTCTCACGGATTCTGGATAGCTCACAACCAATTTTTTTTATTTGTTTATTTTAAAGAAGACGCAGGGATCTTCAAACTGGCTGAGGAATTCTGGGAGTTGAAGTCCACAAGTCATAAAAGGGCCAAGTTTGAAGACCCCTGCTGTAATCCCTTGTATCAGGGTGGAGTCAGGGTGACTGACTGGAGCTTGAGTATTTACTGGCTGGATGCCCTTCCTGAGGCCTATGCAGAGTTCACAGCAGACAATGACTCACTGCGCCCAGAGAGAGAAACATCCGCCATTGTCTAGGATTGAACTTGCAGCTCCATCTGTAGGCCATCATGCCACTCTAGCTCACAACCAATAAAAAAAAAACCCATATAAAAAGGGCAAAAATAATCCCACCCCCACCCATGGTTCTTCCACAAGTGATCCTGAGATTGGAACTCATCTATTATGTCATTTAGTTCAGTTTCTTACTCGATTCCTACCCTCCCTCCCTCCTCCTTCTTTTCTCACATGTGACCCTTTCAGCAGAGAATGATTCCACCTCTTCCTTCATAGGGCAGCCTTTGAGGTATGTCTAGGATTCACGCATTTTCTCTTAGACTTCTCTTTTGGCAGCTGAAGTGCCCAGCTATGTATTTTATTTTATTTTATTTTATTATTATTTTTTTATTTTATTTTATTTTATTTTATTTTATTATTTTATTGTATTATTATTTTATTTTATTTTATTTTATTTTATTTTATTTTATTTT
>NW_015418556.1:0-1526 GCF_001527695.2 Protobothrops mucrosquamatus | reverse complement strand
GGGTGGAGATGTACAGCTGGGTGTCATCTGCGTACTGATGAAACTCCACCCCGAAACCACGGATGATCTCACCCAGTGGCTTCATATAAATGTTGAACAGGAGAGGCGAGAGGACCGACCCCTGTGGTATAATGAAATTGATTTGCAGATGATCCCAGGAACACAGGAAAAACAACAAACTGGAGTATTGGTGATGTGTTGGCATTCTAACTCTTAGTGATTAATAAACATTAGCAAGCATCCTATTCAGAAAGTTCTATTTTTCTAAGAAAAAAGAAAGAAAGAAAGAAAGGAAGGAAGGAAGGAAGGAAGGAAGGAAGGAAGGAAGGAAGGAAGGAAGGAAGGAAGGAAGGAAGGAAGGAAGGAAGGAAGGAACATATGCCTATTAACTTCTGTAGTTAAAAATTGAAAGTCTGCCATTGTAGCACTGAACTTTTGAGGGGAAAAAAAGATCTAGGAGGAATCCATGAAATTTTGCTGGCTAAATTCTGATGGAACACATTGTTAAATTATTAATCACAAAGGAGATGTCTTGCTGAAGAAGAATCAATGTGCAGCTTCTGCATATCTTATGAGCAAATCTCATTTCTGAACTTTGAAAATTTCTTGACGATACTCCTTAGCATGTTGAATAGAAAAAAGAATTGTCTAGGGATTCAAGGGGAACTCTACAAAATCAGCAAAGGGCTAGTAAAATGGCAAATGCCAAAATAAGTATAAAAGCAAGCAAGTTGGAATCTCAAAACAAAAAGTAAGCTAAACTAATTTCGCATATATATTGATAGAGTCTAAGATGGCAAAGTTTGACCATGCAGCTGAACTGATATATTTACCCCACATTCTTTTATGTGACACGCTTCCCCACTTCTCATATGAGGTTCCCACAGTCTCTGCTGACAAGTAAAAGAAAAAAGAAATTATTAAAAGGAAAGAAGTATTTATTTATTTATTTATTTATTTTTAATAAATTCATATGCTGCCCATCTCGCTGTCCAAAGCAACTCTGGACGGCTTACAATATAATAATTTGTAGCTTTAAGTAACCACACATAAAATATTCAAAGGCAAAGAAGATTAAAAGATGTAGGAGTCTGAAACACAGACTGTAACTGGAAAAAAAACAGAAAAATATACAAGACAATATAAGAATCTGAGCTGATCACTAGATCTGCTATTAACAAAGAAGCAATTTTGAAGTAAAGAAGTACTAACTTGCATAAAATGTGTGACTGTATCTTTTTGGAGACAATAATCATCCTAGACAATACTTTAGATTTAAACAAATTTAAAATATGCAATATTTTTAGATGAATCTCTTTTACATATTAGCATTTTTTCCTGAATTAAATTTCCCTCCAGTTCTTTCTTGATTCTCCTGAGGGTTCTAGGCAATTAATTCTGAGACAGCTGTAGATATTTATTTATTTCTTAAACAAACATATATAGCTGCCCATCTGCTCAAAAGAGCTCATATTTATAAGCTCATGCAAGCTTATAAATACAAGAAAGAAGGGTTTTGCATTAAA
>NW_015418555.1:0-1526 GCF_001527695.2 Protobothrops mucrosquamatus | reverse complement strand
CTCAAACCCCACTGGCAGTTAAAAGGAAGAAACAGCAGCGATCACACACACTACTCCCAGAAGCACGAAGCTGAAGACACCAGCCTGAAGATGACGAATGTGACTTCGTCGAAACGTCGCCAAGAAACTTCTAATTCTACGCGGGAGAAAACCCGAATAACTAAAGACCTACATACAAACACCCGCGAAAACCTCAGAATCCTGTCGGCCCAAATATGGGAGGAAGAAATCTTCTTTATATATTGCTCATGTGAGAAATCTTGATTTAAATATGTATAGTCCTCAATTAATGATGGCAATTGGGACTGGAATTGCTGTCACTAAGCAATATGACATTGTATGGTATCATGTGACTATACTGCTTAGCAATGGCAATTCTGGAACTCCCAGTTGCCATTGTTAAGCAAATCAATATGGGTCATTATGTGAGGATGTCACAAAGTCATCATTTGTCAACCACCTCCTGCTGGTTTCCACATTGACTTCACTTATCAGAAGCCAGGCATAAAGTCAACTTCTCTGTCTCCCTCTCTTCCTGAAACCACTTCCAAAAATATTGCCAAGCAAACTACAGGAACTAATCTAGGTAAGAATCAACACTGACTTGAAGGCGCGTGCGTGCGCACACACACACACACACACACGCAAAAGGAAAGAAAGAAAATAGAAGAAAAAGAGGATAAGCTAATTATGCCCTTCTCTTCTTTTTTCCTCTTTCTCTCCCCTAGCCTTACCCTTTCCTTCCATTACTATCTATCTGTTAGAAAAGCAAGTTCCTTACATGTAAGATTTCAACCTCTTAAAATGTGGTAATCTTGCCAAGGTAATGAGATCATCTGCAGAGGTGACTGTAAGAGCTTTCCTCTGTTATGAATGGGGAAACTGAGACAATGTGACTTCAGTAAAAGATATTGTGGTTGTGCAGGGTGGAGGGAATAAAATGTAATGCTACATTTCAAACATCATTATGGGAATATTGAAAACTTTATGTACCTGGCATGGTGCATAAACCAAACCTTGCAAATCTTCTCTAATACTGTCTTCACTAGCATTTTTAAAAAGAAGACGGGGAAAAAAATACAAAACCACATAGTCCTCTATTGACCAGAAATGCTTTTCCAGACCTCTTTCTATTCAAAGCTTCTTCTTTAAAAGCAAAGAGGAAAGTCTTCTGGGTTTCATGGCTGCTGCCAGCCTTTTAATATAACCACACCATTGAAAATGAGCTGTTTCGTGACAGTTGGCCTGACTCATTGCTTTTAAAGAGGGTGTTTGTGTGTGTGTGTGTAAGTATGTATGCATATGTATTATGTTGTGGAAGGAGACTATGTATGGATCATCTTTCTCTGATTTCACCACTGAGGGACATTCCTGTGGTTGCTGCCGCAATTCTTTCAAAGAAAATAAATGATACAAGGAGAATGCTTTGTCCCTTAGGAATGATATAATGAAACCTTAACATTAGGAGGGACAGAAAAGATGGAAGAAAAAGTCATATAATTGCTATAAGCCAGGGACCAGTCAAT
>NW_015418554.1:0-1526 GCF_001527695.2 Protobothrops mucrosquamatus | reverse complement strand
ACTGGAAAACAAATCATATACTACAAAGACTAAAATCCAATTATCACCGAAACCAAAAATTCAGTAAAACAGCAAAATAGCCACTGATTTTTTGGAATCACTGCAGATTTTTAAACAAAACTTTGCAAAATGAACAAAATTGCTGAAATGCTTAACAAAAGTGACATCAGTCATCTTGACATCAGTCAAGATTAGAGACATTTTCTATTATAAATCTTTTCTGACTTTTGAAAAAGTGCAGACAAGTGTATTAGTCAATTAATTGCAACTCACAAGTCTTCAATAGCTATAGATGTAATAACTTTAAAAGTATAAGTACGCTTTTTTACTAAAAAAAAAAAAGAGCATTTAAAACAGAGAATAAAATGCAAATCTACATCACTTATAATCACTGCTTTTTAAACTGAAACATAAATAACAGCTTCCTACCTGATCTACAAGATCCAGTTTTCCATATTCACTTCTCTGAACTTCAAGACTATGTTTTAGTCTTCCACTCCCTTTCCCACATTACGCACATGTATAATATCCCCAGCGGCATTACCTTTGAATTAACTAATTATTATCATGGTGTCCAAACTGGCTTGGAATAAAGTAAGTACAGCACAGCTGGGAACCAAAACTGCTTGCACCTTCGGAGTTGGATGAAGAAATGCTTTTAAATATAAATGAAAAAGTGTCGAGGCTAGATATAGATGCAGCATTCTTATGGAGCACTGTGTATTTTAATCCCGAGTTAAGGGAATTTAGCCTGAGTTCAGTGGCAAATTATTTTCTACAAATAAATACCCCCACACGAGCATTTGGATTCATCTCCTCCCATTCCGTATATTTTTGTATTTCTCTAGCACAGAAAAAGATGTATTGTATATACAAATCTACTATTAAGAGCTACCCTCCTTTTTTTTTTCACAGTGCAGCCGCCTTAGCTTTTGCCCGCAGGAAAAATAATCAACTTGCTCAATATGTGCGGGGAAAATATGAGTCCTCGGTTTTCACTGGAAGAGATGAATCCCAAAAGCCACCGAAGGAAGGCTAAGGAAAGGAAATCGGTCCGAATACAGTACAGAAGGTTCTTTTATTTTCCTTGGTTAACTTTGGGGGGGGGGGGGGGAGAGACAGAGACCAGGGAAACCAAGTCAGCTCTTCTTGCACGCAAACCACCCCGACTTTCTGCGCAGCCCATGCTTGGGAATATATAGGAAATATTTGGAGAGAGGGCGCTGAAAAGAGGAGGAGGAGGAGGAGCTCTTCCTCTCTTCTCAGACCAATAAATAAAAGAACCAGGACCTCCCACTTAATGGATTTGGGAATACTGGGGACGACGCATCATGCAGCAGCAGCAGCAGAACAGGGGGGGACGTGGGCTGGGGAGAGAGCAGGGGGGGCGCCAGCACGCATAACTCAAGGTCTCCGGAGTCAATTAGCGGGGAAGCGGCACCAGAAGGGAGGACGAAAAGACTGAGAAGGGTTTGGGAGAAGTGGGGGGGGGGGAAGGAAAAGAGGGGGCGGGTTTGTTTTTTTTT
>NW_015418553.1:0-1526 GCF_001527695.2 Protobothrops mucrosquamatus | reverse complement strand
TGGAGGCTAAAGCATATAAGGAACGGCTGCTGGAATTGGGTATGTCTAGTTTAATGAAGAGAAGGACGAGGGGGGACATGATAGCAGTGTTCCAATATCTCAGGGGCTGCCACAAAGAAGAGGGAGTCAAGCTATTCTCCAAAGCACCTGAAGGCAGGACAAGAAGCAACGGGTGGAAACTAATCAAGGAGAGAAGCAATCTAGAACTAAGG
The DNA here is from genome assembly GCF_001527695.2 of Protobothrops mucrosquamatus. Taxonomy (NCBI): domain Eukaryota; kingdom Metazoa; phylum Chordata; class Lepidosauria; order Squamata; family Viperidae; genus Protobothrops; species Protobothrops mucrosquamatus. Next base: position 1,314 of record NW_015418553.1, on the reverse strand, counting down.
AGAAACTTCCTGACATTGAGAACAATTAACCAGTGGAACAACCGGCCTCCAGAAGCGGTGAATGCTCCAACACTGGAAGTTTTTAAGAGGAGACTGGACAGCCATTTGTCTGAAATGGTATAGGGTTTCCTGCTTGAGCAGGGGGTTGGACTAGATGACCTTCAAGGTCCCTTCCAACTTTACTTTACTATTAAGTTCTCTTTTGACCAGCATGTTTCGTAGTCAAATGAACAGGAGGGCAAAAAAGTATGGCATGACTCAAAATCTCACATAAGACTCAGGCTTCCAAATTAAAGCTTTACCTGAGCCTTCGGTGTCTACTTGTATTCCCACTACACGGATGTAGGAGCTCCGGATGCCCACTCCAGCATTGTTCCGGCTCTTGATCTTTGTGAGGCTTGCCTTTTTGATTGAGTAAACGCCTATGATAGTAGCTCTGTTCCCGGGGACAACTTTGTCACACAGGTATCTGGAAAATTAAGAGCAAGGAAGGAAGAAAAAGCAATTTAAAATGGAACAAAAAGGGTAACTCTTGAACGCTTTTTGCTAACAGCACATGCGGATTGCTTACAAAGACCTGGAGGATCACGTAACATGGATAAGCGCCACTAACAACTGTATTTATTCCCATATATTTTTTAGCTAATTCAGTTTCCCATTTTATGTATTGAAACAACCAAATTCTGTCTTAAGCATGAAAATGGTCATACATGCATCTAAACTTTTTAACCATGGATACAACATATTGTGTTTGGATTTTTCTACTTGATTGAGTCTCTTGTTGCACCACAGCCCTAATCCTGCTGAAGAATCCAGAAGCATCACCTGTCACAATAGAGCTGCATGTGCCGAGGCAATTCTCCATGAGGAACAGCATCAGGAGACTCTTGCAGCTTCAATGTCTGGAAATCCACACATTTACACTTGTCTGGAACAATGAAATATGGGTCCAAAGGACATTTTGCTAGGTTAGTCTGTTCCCTGAAGTGAAAAGAGAGACAGTGCAGGTAAAATGGGAACAGCTTTTTCTATTTTATAATGTCTGTCTCAATCATTCTCGTGAGAATTCAGTATTACAAATTTTGGAAATACCAATACTATGGGCACAAAATTTCTCTACAGTTATCTAAAACAAACTTTGAATGTGTGCATCTTAGATGCAAATGGAATTCATATATCCACTAAACTTTAACCCAAATTCTTGCAGTTGTATTAAGAGTTGGCCAATTAAACAATACCAGCCATCTCACTGCCAGTGTTGTAGTGTTCAATCTCACATTTCATTACTACACAGCATTTGGGAATTCAGAGTTC
>NW_015418552.1:0-1526 GCF_001527695.2 Protobothrops mucrosquamatus | reverse complement strand
AAATGTTTGACAAAAAGTGGAAACAATGTCAAAGAAATAATGTTAAAGAGATAATGTGATCAACCCATAGATAACATTGTCAAATAACATTTATTGGGTTGAGTTATCCCACATGAAATTGTCCCCTGTGGGTTGTTCCAGGGTGAGCTGCCCAGGGTCAGTGGTCCTGCAGTGAGTTGGCTGCAGCTAGATGGCTGTGATGGGTTGGCCGCAGTGAGTTATCCTAAACCCAAGTGGGAGAAGAATTTGGAAAAAAAGTAATTCTTCCTTTTCAGCCTTCTCAACGGTTTCTGCCACATTTGAATTTAAAATGCATCCTTAAGTATTTAATTTCTTAGACAATTTAAAAGGAAAGACTGTGGAATGAGACACTTAAGATAAATGAATGAACACATTTAAAGTAAAACTGGAAAAAGATGAATTCATTCACCTCAATCTTATTAGTGAGGCTTTTCTATTGAAGGTTGTCATTTTTTTAAAAAAGGAGAAATGATCTCTCTTTTCATGTTAAACTTTGGGGAGGGATTTGCTTACAGTGGGATAGTGGAACCATTTTAAGCCTTTGAAACAGGGTTTTGTTCCAGCTTAAGAGCTGAGATCTAGACTTATTATTTTAGAGCTCTGATTGGGCTTTTTGCTGATAACTGGTGGAGAAGACATTACTTATTTGATTTGTCTAGAAATGAGCTATTCGATGAAGACTTTTATATTTGTTAATTAAGAGGAATTGAAGAGATTAGGAAATTGTTTATACTTGTCATGATGAGAGCGAGAAGCTGCTTCCTTGGGGGGAATGTCTTTTTCTTTTTCTTTTTTTCTTCCTTGGACTTTTTTTGTTCCTTTTTTAGTTTGTACTATCTTTTATTGTTGTAATTAAAACTTCTAATAAAATTATTACAAAAAAGGGATCAATAGAGCTTTCATTCAACGAGATCAATGAAGGAGTTATTTCTTCCTCTTTCTTCTTAAATTTGCACATTTGTCAAAATACATCTGACCATGGAGAACTGATTTATTGGAATTGCAATAGTGAGACACATCATTTTTAAAGAGAGACCAGTTTTCCAAACTATGAATTTCTAGTGAAAATACCGCTTTCAAGTTAATGACTGAACTATAAAGGAATGTACATTTTCTAGATTATTGTAACCTTTAATGTGAGCTTTCAACTTACATAAAAGCTTTGTATTTAAAGGCAAATTCTGATGCTGAATTTTTTTTCTTCATAAAATACTTTATGAACTTTATGCCAAGATGTGTCATTTCATGCAAATTTCAAAGGAAAGTAAGATGATAGGCATTTGTATGTCCAGAAAACCATAATGCATTGATTTTCATTTGTTCTTCAGATAGATTTCTTGCTAAATGCAATTCTCCATAATTTAATAACAACACTGATATTTGTTATTCAGATACTATATTCTTTTTGTTCGACATACTTTTTATCATATGTAAAAAAAAATCACATATGATGAAATGTGGCCCTATCCACACTTGTTTAAACTAGTGAGTAATAGTATATTTTA
>NW_015418551.1:0-1526 GCF_001527695.2 Protobothrops mucrosquamatus | reverse complement strand
TGTTGCCCGGAGAAGAGGCCGGTGCCCCTTCCAAAACCAACCAATCAGCTCATTCTGAAGGGCTGGCAAAGCTGGACACAGGAAGCCTCTGTCCTCCCTAAGCCATCAAGCCAGGCTGCCCGGGCACTAAGAATAGCAACTGGACAGGAGAGGGAGAAGTGCCCTAAAAAGCACTTTTGCGGACTTGGCTCTTTGCAAAATCAAGCACGAGCTCTCTCCCGACGCCAGCGGCAGCACGTGGCACACGCACATCGGGGTCCTGGCGTTTTGGGAGAGCTGGGGTTACCTTCACCTTGGCACCTTGGCACCTCAGCACGATGTAAAAAAGATGTCAAGACTCTAGAAAGAGGACAGAGAAGAGCAACAAAGATGATCAGGGGACTGGAGGCTGAAACATATACGGAACGGTTGCTGGAATTGGGTATGTCTAGTTTAATGGAGAGAAGAACGAGGAGGGACATGATAGCAGTGTTCCAGTATCTCAGGGGCTGCCCCAAAGAAGAGGGAGTTAAGCTATTCTCCAAAGCGCCTGAAGGCAGGACGAGAAGCAACGTGTGGAAACTCATCAAGGAGAGAAGCAACCTGGAACTAAGGAGAAACTTCCTGATAGTTAGAACAATTAACCAGTGGAACAACCTGCCTCCAGAAGCGGTGAATGCTCCAACACTGGAAGTTTTTAAGAAGAGACTGGACAGCCATTTGTCCGAAATGGTGTAGGGTTTCCTGCCTCAGCGGGGGGTTGGACTAGATGACCTCCAAGATCCCTTCCAACTTCTTCTTCTTCTTCTTCTTCTTCTTCTTCTTCTTCTTTTCTTCTTCTTCTTCTTCTTCTTCTTCTTCTTCTTCTTCTTCTTCTTCTTCTTCTTCTTCTTCTTCTTCTTCTTCTTCTTCTTATTATTATTATTATTATTATTATTATTATTATTATTATTATTATTATTATTAGTTGAATTAGGAGGTGCAGATTTGGGATCAGAGAGCGCCCAAAAATAAAATAAAATAGAAAAGCAGCCACGGGTGGTTTTCTTTCGACACCCAGAAAATGCTCACCAGATTTGTTGACCGGGAATAAAACAAAGCCGGTGGGTCCGTTCATCACGGCAGGAGCTGCAGGAAGGGCAGGGCTGAGAGGGCAGGAGATGAAGCCAGAATCAACCCTCCTTTGGGTTGGAATGAATGACCACCGTAGGTTCTTTCCTCTTTCTCTCTCTCTCTCTGATGGCTGAGCCTGGAGAGGTCACAGCGCCTTTATCTTTCCTCGCAGTTCCTGCAACAATTCACAATACTGGAGTTACTGCAAGGCTTTTCTCAGAAAAACCCAAGTTTCTATAATAATAATAATAATAATAATAATAATAATAATAATAATAATAATAATAATAATAATAATAATAATAATAATAATAATAATAATAATAATAATAATAATAATAATAATAATAATAATAAGAAGAAGAAGAAGAAGAAGAAGAAGAAGAAGAAGAAGAAGAAGAAGAAGAAGAAGAAGAAGAAGAAGAAGAAGAAGA
>NW_015418550.1:0-1526 GCF_001527695.2 Protobothrops mucrosquamatus | reverse complement strand
CTTCCTCTTTCTCTTCCTCCTCCTCCTCCTCTTCCTCCTCCTCCTCTTTGCAAATCCCACTCCCTTCTAACGCTGATAATGTTACTTTGTTGGGTCATGAAATGTCTCCAAACTCAGAGAGCACCAAAGACCCCACAGTCATTGTCCTCCTCCTCCTCCTCCTCCTCCTCCTCCTCCTCCTCCTCCTCCTCCTTGCAAATCCCACTCCATCATATCATATTATCATCATCAATCAGCAACTGCTTGAATTCTGTAGCCGGGATCTCCCGCCCTACTGGCGTCCCTCCGTCTCTTCTGCTCTTGGTGGCAAAGAGAAAATGCGAAGGGAATATTTTTCCGTTCCAGCTCACGGCACTCCACTATTTTAACTGGACCCGACTCTGAAGTTGGTATAAAGCCAGAACAAAGTGGGGCATCTCCCCCATAAGTCCGCACGGCAATATTTTCCGAGGCCCTTTATCAAATTTCCATCCTCCTGCTCCACTCTAGGGAAGCAACGATGGCAATAACACAAAAACGAAACAACGGGAGACCGGAAAGGATGGCTCTCTTGGGAAGGCATAAATGCTGAATCTCACAGTTCAGCCTACAAATATAGCTTTTTTATGTCCAAGGGACATATGTATCCTTCGTGTCACAGGGCTGGAATTGGGGGCAGCCCAACCCAAGTTACATCAATGGGCATTTTGCACGGATCATAGTCAAACAACCGACCACACAACTCCAGCTGTAGATCCGCAAGCAGAACCAACTGGCAAGTCCAGGGCTGCCTGTACAGTATTTGTCAATCTTGGCAACTTTAAGAGGAGTGGACTCCAACTCCCAGAATTCCTCAGCCAGCATTGACTTAAGTGTTTACTGTTCACTTCGCAGTGATTCGCTTAACAGTAAATGCATGTATCAATCGTGGCAAAGAAGATTGTAAAGATGGGCACAACTCACTTAATGGCTACTTTGCTAGGCCTTAGCCATGAAAGCCGGCTGGCTGACTTTGGATCGACTGCTAGGAGACAGTGAGTTCTAGTCCTGCCTTAGCCACGAAAGCCGGCTGGCTGACTCCGGATCAGTTAGTAGGAGATAGTGAGTTCTAGTTCCACCTTAGCCATGAAACCCAGCTGGCTGACTTTTTATCAACGACTAGGAGACACTGAGTTCTAGTCCCAGCCATGAAAACTGATTGGCTGACTTGGATCAAATACTAGGAGATGGTGAGTTCTAGTCCCGCCTTAGCCATGAAAGCCGGCTGGGTGACTTTGGATCAACTACTAGGAGACAGTGAGTTCTAGTCCCGCCTTAGCCATGAGGGACAGCTGGGTGACTTGGGGTCAATCACCAGGAGACTGAGAGTTATAGTCCTCCCTTAGGCATGAAACCCCGCTAGGTGATTTGGGATCAGTCTCTCTCTCTCTCTCTCTCTCTCTCCCTCTCCCTCCCTCTCTTTCTCTCCCTCCCTCTCTCCCTCCCTCCCTCCCCCTCTCTCTCTCCCTCTCTCTCTCTCTCTTTCTTTTTCTTTCTCTTTCTCTCTC
>NW_015418549.1:0-1526 GCF_001527695.2 Protobothrops mucrosquamatus | reverse complement strand
CAAGACTTGGTTATTTCAGCGGGCAGGACTGGCCTAGGGGTATTTTAATTGGTTTTAACAAAATTTTAGTAGAAGCGGCCTATTCAAATATTTATTTTTAATCATTTTTAAATTTTGTATGGTATTGTATTATTGTTTTTAAACTGGCTGTAAGCCGCCCTGAGTCCTCCGGGAGAAGGGCGGGGTATAAATTTAATAATAATAAAAAAAAAATTGAACGGCATCAATTGGATGCTAGTTTGTTTGAACAGATTCAGCTGAAAGATTGTAGTTCTGCAGAGCATGCATGCAAAATGTCTCCAACATCTCCAGATAGACTGACAAAATATCATTACTTGCAATCACAAGAGTTACTACTGCTATAAAATACCACAATGATGGGTGCAAATCTGACTTGCTGTAAGAACCTTGCACATTCTTATCTCATGTGCACAATGATCTCCCAGGTGAAAGGAGATGCAGCTTTGACTTCAGCCACAAGACACTTATTTTCCTGACAATTTCTATATGAGCATCTGCCAAATGTTGACATCTTCCCAGAATTCTCAGTAATGCCAAACTGTTGGGGAATTCTGAGACCTGGATGAAGTACACCTTGGGGAAACTTGTTTCTGATAATTCCATTCTACTCTTCTCTCTGCCTTCCTAGGCAAACCCGAGACCAGGAGACTTCAGCAGACTTCTTTTACTTTTCAGACTTTGAGCGGCACAATGCAGAAATAGCAGCTTTCCACTTGGACAGGTAAGTTCATCTAATTCTCTTGTTCAAAATACATCTATGCTCTGTTTTCAGGAGGTGTTAGATGAGGGTTCTAATTCATTCAGAGCATTGTGGTTACAATCCAAATCTCACAAAGTAAGAGGCACTCCATCAAGGAATCCTCCACCAAGAGTTCCATAAAGGGGCAGAAGGTGATTCAAGATACCCTTCAAAGCATCCAGTCCATAGCAGTTTGCTAAGCTAGAAGGCAAACCTCAGGTCAAGGCTTGAAGCCTACATCATAATGTGATAGCTAATGCAACTATTAGAAAAAAGTTAATTGATATTGTTTGATTGTAGGCTTTATGATAAATGTATAGGCTAAGCTGTCTGTTCTTTATTCAAACTTTTCTGCTGTATTTGCCTTTTCTATGCAGGATCCTGGACTTTAGAAGAATTCCCCCAGTTTCTGGACGGTTGGTGAACATAAGCAACGAAATCCGTGACATTACAACAGATAAGAAACTGTTTAAAACGTTTTTCATCTCCCCAGGTGCGTATCTCCCTGTCCCATTCTTGACACCAACTTTGGAAACAATGAATGATTGTGTCTTTAAATTTATGGCTGTAATTGTATAAATCTTTCCCAATAAACTGGCCTCTAGATTTAGTGTGGCGCCTACAATTACTGCATTGTAATAAACGCAACAAGTTAGAGAAGGCAAAGACAGATTAACTCTGACAGGAATTTAAACTATTCCCTTCTCTCTTCAAATCTGTTTAAGGCAGGTGGTGGCATGATCTATCATAGAAAAAATGTCTCTGT
>NW_015418548.1:0-1526 GCF_001527695.2 Protobothrops mucrosquamatus | reverse complement strand
AACCTTTCAACATTCAATTTAAGACCCAAGAAACGTGGCTGGCAAAAGGCAGAACACATTTCCCAGTTATACATGTGGGACATGAGATATGTTCATGTTCATTTCACTCTGGTTTTCACCAATTGGGAGAGATAAGATAAATTCAAGCATCCCAACATCTAAACTGCAGTTATTAGAATCTATAAAAATAGAGAACGGGGTAATTGTCTCCTTCAGTGCCAGATGGTCTAGCATATTGTACATTTAATTGATTGACATCAAACTCTCCTACATAATCTATGCTGAAACCTTATAGGTACTTGCTCATGAATTAACCTCATTGGAATGAAGATCCAGCAAGAATCCAACAAAATAAAATAGAAGACTGGATGAAAACAATTCTTCTAATTTTTTCTCTCTCAACAATGGTAGGGGCCCAAATGTCACAGAAAGACTTAAAAACACAGTTCATGAATTCATGAATTCCTATATCAACCATCTGGTATTTTGAACTCTGCTGATTTTGAACAGGGACTTTCAATCCTAAGTATTATTATAGCCAATTTATACAGTTACGACTAGTACGTAGAAATAGAGTTGCTTTTTCCATGACTGCATTTTGATAAAACGATAAAATGACCGGAAACATAAATACAGTTTATTCCATACTAAGTTTTTCCTTCCATTTCTTCTGAACTTCTTGACTTACTAAAGTCTACAGAAACGTGTTGGAATTGAAAGTTAAACCATTAAATAGGCACAACCCCATTTATTAGAACACTATGGGTAATCAGAAGACATAATATAGGTCAGGGGTAGGCAACCTCGGCTCTTTTATGACTCATGGACTTCAACTCCCAGAATTCCTGAGTCAGCTATGCTGACTCAGGAATTCTGGGAGTTGAAGTCCATGAGTCATAAAAGAGCCGAGGTTGCCTACCCCTGAGTAGTCCTTGACTTACAACAATTCCTTTAATGACCGTTTGAAGTTACAACGGCACTGAAAAAAGTGACTTATGACCATTTTTCACACTTAATGACTGTTGTATCATCCACGTAGTCACATGATCAAAATTTGGACACTATCAACTGGCATCTATTTATGATGGTTGCGGTGTCCCGGGGTCATGTGATCCCCTTCTGACAAGCACATCTAATGGGGAATGCAGAGTCACTTAACAACCGTGTTACTATCTTTTTGTTGTTGTTAGTTGTGAAATCGTGTCCGACCCATCGTGACCCCATGGACAACGTTCCTCCAGGCCTTCCTGTCCTCTTCCATCTTCTGGAGTCCACTTAAGCTCACGCCTATTGCTTCAGTGACTCCATCCAGCCACCTCATTCTCTGTCGTCCCCTTCTTCTCTTGCCCTCCATCTTTCCCAGCATTAAGCTCTTCTCCAGTGAGTCCTTCCTTCTCCATTGCAGTAGAAATCCTTTTTTGTTGTTGTTGCTAGTTGCGAAGTCATGTCCGACCCATCGCGACCCCATGGGGACAACGTTCCTCCAGGCCTTCCTGTCCTCTACCATCTTCTGGAGTCCATTTAAG
>NW_015418546.1:0-1526 GCF_001527695.2 Protobothrops mucrosquamatus | reverse complement strand
CTGAGTATCATCAGCGTACTGATGGAACTCCACCCCAAAGCCTCGAATGATCTCACCCAGCGGCTTCACATAAATATTGAACAATAGGGGAGAGAGGACCGACCCCTGAGGCACCCCACAAGTTAGGGGCCTAGGAGTCGACCTCTGTCCCCCTGCCAATACAGACTGCGTACGGTCGGTGAGGAAGGAGGAGAACCACGTTCTCGTGCGGCCGCCTTATGGATGTGTGAAGTGGCTTCGGCTGGGAGAGAGAGGGGGGAGATGAAGAGTATGGGAAACACGGAGGAGGCGGAGGAGGGGAAAGGCTGAATGGATGGAGAGGTGCGGCTGCAGGGCAAGGTGGAGGGCAACGTAAGGGTAGGTGTGTGCCCCCGGCTAGTCAATGGGGGTGAAGAAAGAGAGCTAACATCGGTACCCTGGGGTCGCGGCTACGCGCCCGCCAGGCATGGAAGAGGAGGAGTACCGAGCGGTGTAGATTGAGGCAGGGCACTTCGTAGAGCATCTGGAGGAGGGAGGGGTGGTGATAGCATTAACACACGATGCGGACCCACCCCCGGTAGAGCATAACGGAGTATTGGTATGGAAGTACAGGAAGGAAGAAGGAGAGAAGGTGAGGGGAATGGTGGTGCAAGTTGTGCAAGGATAGGAACAGCGCAGGTGAATTAGTTAAACAGAACGAAATCGGGGTTGGAACGGCGATTGGAGGATGGAGCTCCATGGTAGCGTCCCTGGGCTGGGTGCAAAGGTGGCTTGATCATAAAAGTGTGCTCCCATTGACCTACATAGATCCCTGAAGATGCCGGCAGCGAGCCGGTGAAAGCTTGGATCGTAATTTATTAAAACTTTTATAGTTTTTTACCTTTCCTGGTGTTCACTGTTGTCTATATTTTTACCATGAATGCACCCAGGAATCAGTCATCGGTTTTTAAACCAAAATTTGAATTGCTAACAAAGAATTAAGGGAGAACTGGGATAGCTATTTCAAACCTTATTTGGTTTTCATCAGCCAGACATACCCTTCTGAGATTCGAACCTGGGCTGTCTGTATGTTAAGCAGAGATGTTAGCCACTAGGCCACGGGCTCTTTCTCACTTTGTTAGCTACAAGAGACAGGGGAAGAGGATGAATGCTTTTTTCTTTTAGAGCACCCTGTCGGCCCAAATATGGGAAAGAGAAGTCTTTTGCCTGTATCAGCTCAACCTAGAGCCATCCACAGGCAGCATTCATCCTCTTCCCCTGTCATTGCAAACCTCTACATGGAACACTTTGAAACCCAAGCTCTAGAAAAATCTGATCACAAACCCAAACTCTGGCTCAGGTATGTAGTCGACACCTTCATAATCTGGCCACATGGGAAAGAAAAACTGGACAACTTCCTCACACACCTCAACAGCCTACACCCCAAAATACAGTTCACCATGGAAACAGAAGCTAATAACCAACTTCCCTTCCTGGATGTCCTAGTCTACAAGAAATCCAATGGCTCCCTAGGACACACCATCTACCAGAAGAAAACACACACAAAC
>NW_015418545.1:0-1526 GCF_001527695.2 Protobothrops mucrosquamatus | reverse complement strand
TCAAAGCAAGCTTAGTCTTGCCCTCTCAAAAGAATTCTGATAGTTTGAGAGTTTCCTACAGTGATAAAATGTATTAGTCAGCTGTCCACCTCACACTATTCACACCCTCAGTGTTCTTCATATATGGAACTAGAATTGCAACACTGTACATTATAAAAACTCCAAGAGTAGCAGAATATCTACTTAATCGGCCAAGTCACCCAATGGAATTATAGTTCAGCTTCAATGTGATTTAATCTAATCTTTAGTGAACTGAAGTGCCCCTTGGAAAATTTGCAGAAACCTCGCAAAGACAAAAACTCCTGTCAGCAAACTCAGAGATCATCAGTAATGAATATGCAATGATAATATTCAGAAAAAGCTCCATTAAAATGTATAGAAAATCTAAGAACATAGTAGTCATGGTTACCCCCCCCCCAATGTTGTGATGTGTTTAATTTTTAAAATAAACTTCAGAATTTATAATTATAAATTTCTGAACAATTTAATATTTATAGAAGAGTCACTAATTAGCGCCGTAACATTTTAGTTAATAGGAGACACAGTGCATATTAACGTCAAATATTTTTTTAAAGGTACCTGTGTATTGGTTTAAATATGTAAAACAATATTAAATATAATGAATTGAATACAGCTCTATTAAGCTTTAAATACATTTGTCTCAGTTCCACAGTCCACATCTTTGGAAAAATAGAAGATTTAAATTGCGGAGAAGGGCAAGATTGAAAGTAGCAAGTTAAGGTTAGTTGACAAAACTGTATTCATAAAAAGGAAAGGAAATGAATAGTATTTAACAAAATATGTAATTTGGTATTTCCTGTCAGACGTGAAAGATCAGGTCCACGTGTGAAGATTCAATTAAACTGATTTATCGTTAATCATGCCTATCACCTCACTGGGGTTAGATAAGAGTTAACAAAATTCAAGGGTTTGCTTCTGGCTGTGTAGGGATTCTAGGCTGATGCCTCTTTTAACTCTGCCCCCAGGTTCTAATCACTCCTTCTCCTACATCTCCAGATACACTGATAGTTTAACTCCCAGAAATTTGAGCAGGAGTTACATGTTCCTACTGGCTTCGCCAATGGCCTAGAAAATGCCACACTGGGGACAGTCAGCATCTAACAGTGACAGGTATACATTCAACTGAAAGTAAAGCCAAGTCCCTACAGATCTGTAGATTTCTGGGAAAAAAGACACACGTGAATACATTTAACATGGACATGTAAAAGTGTTAAAGGCAGGAATATTTAATTAATAAAACTAAAGCTAGTGTAGTTACTATTCACATATAATTTGCCTAAAAGTTTGGAATATATGTGTACATGTGAAAAGAAAAGAAAATACAATATAATATTTAAAGTGATAGAAGTGTACAGATAAAGCTTAAAAATAATGAACAGTACAAAGCTTACTTGTTCCACTAAATTTAGTGATTATATAAAAGGGCTTCAAAAATCAAGTTGTATACTATAATATGGTTGTTACCTGGAACAAAATTACTAACACAGAAGAAGTGTTATTTGACA
>NW_015418544.1:0-1526 GCF_001527695.2 Protobothrops mucrosquamatus | reverse complement strand
TCGTTCCAGAGGGTGGGGGCTCCAACAGAGAAGGCTCTCCCCCTGGGGGTCGCCAACCAACATTGTCTGATTGACGGCACCCTGAGGAGACCCTCTCTGTGGGAGCGTATCGGCCGGTGAGAGGTAATCTGTGGCAGAAGGCGGTCTCGGAGGTAGCCAGGTCCGATGCCATGGTGCGCTTTAAAGATGATGATCAACATCCAGTTGGTGAAGTCCAGTCCTAGGGATTCTGCATTCACTCACAACCTCCACTATGTTCTTTCCTTCCATTTCACTGATACCAGTCCTAGGGATCCTGCATCCACTCACAACCTCCACTGTGTTCTTTCCTTCCATTTCACTGATACCCGTGCCGTTCCTACCTCCGATGGGGACCTTCCTCCCGTCCCTCCCACCAACCCCCAACCGATCACACAGATCAGTCCGTAGTTTCCGTTGTTCAATCGTGGGGGTGGTGGGCATTCCCACGGGCACCCGTTCCGATACTCCATCTGATCGGCAACCTCCCTTCTCTCCTTCTACGGGGCCCGATGCCGTTCCTAGTTTGCCGGTGGCTTTCTCCACCTCACGCCTTCGCTGCGCTGCTGCCTGGGAGCGCGTTACTAGCGCGTTACTAGTTCATATATATATGAAACCAACATTTTACTTGTTTGAAGACATCATCACAAAATTGCTGATGCCCAGCCAAATGATTACTTAATCTTACAACAAGTTATTCATTTTTGGAAGTTTTTTTCCTGCAGGGATAGAGGAAAGGAGGCAATTAAACTGCCAAGAAATAACTGCATGTACCTTGCCCACAGTTTAATGGATTGATTTTTAAAAGCAAAAAAAAAAAAAAAAGAATATAAACCGATGATTGAATTGACTTGCATTTAATCACCTGCTGCCTAGGTGGTGAACACTTTCAGTAATTAAAATGCCAGCGTTTTGATTCAAAAAAGGTGGAACATTTACATTGCAGAAAGAAAAAAAAAAGATTTCCAAAGGAAAGCAAACCAAAAACTCATCTGTGCAAAAGACCCATCGGGCTGAATATTTTACCTGGTTTTATTTTAAATTCTACTTCCTTCAAATTGCTCGATTTTTTTTTCACCCACGTTGCACCCTTCTGATTCATATCGAAACGTCAGGGTGAAGAAGAATTGAAAGCTGACAGGGCTAAACTAAACCTTAGTGTGGGAGTCCTAAAGGTACTTTTTAAAAAAAACAAGTGGACTTTTTTTTTCTCTCGAAGACGATTCGCTTCTCATCCAAGAAGCTTCTTCAGTTCTGACTGAATGGTGGAGGATGGGAGGATTTACATTCCTTGCAGTCATCTGGTCATTCTCTCTCTCTCTCTCTCTCTCTCTCTCTCTCTCTCTCTCTCTCTCTCTCTCTCTCTCTCTCTCTCTCTCTCTCTCTCTCTCTCTCTCTCTCTCTCTCTCTCTCTCTCTCTCTCTCTCTCTCTCTCTCTCTCTCTCTCTCTCTCTCTCTCTCTCTCTCAGAGTCATTGAGACCACTTGGAGGTTTATCTGTGAATAATG